>NC_069501.1:86879082-86994082 GCF_027579735.1 Bombina bombina
ACACACACACACACACACACACACACACACACACACACACATATATATATATATATACACACACACATACACACACAAATTATATATATACACACATACATCCATACACACACACACACACACACACACATATATATATATATATATATATATATACACACACAAATTATATATATATATATATATATATATATATATATATATATATATATATATATATATATATATATATATAGAATATAAGGAAGAGTGCACTCGCCAGGACTTTTCAAAGTTTTTATTCCAAAATTGTGAACGTTTTCGGGGGATTAGCCCCTTCCTCAGACATACAAAATTACAACATGAGCAAACCCACACCAGACACCCTTACATAGGTAGGTCAACCAATCATACGTTCTCCAGAGTAAGGTGCCACCCACAAGTGGAGACACCCCCCTAGCAACGAATGAGGCTGGCCCAAGAAAAAGAAAAAGAAAAGAAAATAAACAGCAGGACCTAATAAACATATATAGGACTAAGGGTAAGTTACATTAAATCAGGAAAGGTAGGCATCAGTACAATAAATCCAAGCACATTTGCAAGCACAAATCATTTAAAAAAATACATATCAAAAATTCATTTCCAAAAATTCATTTCAAAAAAAGGTTTTAAGCACATAATAAACACATAGATAAAGTAAGTCTCAGTAAGAGAAACATCAGAGATATAAATCAGCAATCCAGCTCAAAAGATGAAATGGTAAATGTCTAAAGTACATGTGTATATATGTGTGAAACACTGTATCCACAGATTTGTATGCATATACTATTTGCTGCATGTGGGAACTATGTGTCAGAAAATGTGTCAAAAGAGGCCAGGAATGTACATAGTACAGAATAGAACTTAGCTGTGGTAAACAGTACTGAGCCAAGCGATAGAGGCAGAATAGATAAATCAGCTTACCGGTATATCAAACAGATAACGCATTGTGCAGAACCGGGGGGAAGGCAGTTACAGAAAAGACCGGGAACACTGTATAATTCAAACGGAGCGCAACCGTCTGGTTGCCATGGCAACCAGTAAACAAATACACCTGTCGGAGTGATAGAGGAGATACACCTCGGAACCAATGTAGCACATCGTTACAAAATAACCATACTTGTCACATTATAGAAAAAATAAAGGGCAATTTTAGAGACCTACTCGTGAAGACACGAGAGGGGGTGGATAAGTAAGCTATAGAGATCGGGGTGTGTGACAGAAGTAACTATGCACCTGGGCAACAAGGAATTACGTGGCCAACTATATATATCTAATATATGAAACATAAGGCCAATAAGCTAGCAGGTACATATTAGGGCAAAAGAGCCTGAGAACAAAAAGAATGAATCATCATATTATGAGAGCCCAATAAGTACTAACATTCCTGTATCACACCAAGGGATCTAAAGGCCACCAATATTCAGAGGCAAATGTCAATCTATATGTGTAGTAAACCTGATCATATGGAGATATAGTAAATCATGTTTTGGGAGACCAAATGCAGACAGAAAGAATCTGACAAAAATCTGAGAAAAATTAATAACGCAAAATAATTGTGTAAAAAAATTCAGCAAAAAATTAACTGAGAAATTGATTAAGCAAAACAATTAATTGATTAAGCAAAAAAATTAGTTGATTAGGCAAAAAAATATAGTTGATTAGGCAAAAAAAAATATAAAAATATATGCAAAAATTATGAATAAACCACAGAAAAACAAATGCAGTCAGAGAACAAAAAGAGGGATCAGAAAAAGTGTCACTGGGCAACTTCATAGGCACACCTGCCAATCTAGTTGTGTATTTAGCCCTTTTGGTATGAGGCTCTCCAAAACATAAGTCCACCATGCTTCCTTCCTCAGTAGCAGGGTGTTGCGGTCCCCACCCCTACTTAGAGGGGGAACATGGTCAATAATAGTGTACCTTAGGTCTTTGACCAAATGGTTGCAGTTAGCAAAATTACGTGCCACCGGTTGTTCAGAAGTCCCATTTTTAATCGCCATTCTAATGGCAGACCGGTGGTTAGCCATTCTTGTGCGTAAATCATCTGTTGTTTTTCCCACATAAAAGAGACCACAAATGCAGTGTAGCAAATAGATAATGTGGGTGGTGGTACAAGTCAGTCTGTATTTGTGGTAGTACTTTTTCCTTTTATGTGGATGCGTAAAATAGTTGCCAGTAGTCAGGGCGCTGCATGTAGTGCAACCAATGCATCTAAATACGCCTTTCTTCTCAAAATTTAACCAAGTACCTTTGTTGTAGCTTTTAACAGGGTCAGTTTTTACCAATATGTCCCTTAGGGATCTGGATCTCCTGAAGCCAATACGGGGTGGAGGCATCTGTTGGAACGGTAAAGCTGGATCTGTGTTAAGAATATGCCAGTTATCTTGTAAGTGTTTATTAATTATTTGCTTGTCCCCAGTGTACGTAGTCACGAAGGTCATCCTAGGGGTATTTTTGTCATCCCTATTGGTATCCTGTTTATTCAGTAGTTGTACTTTTTGTTGTGCCAATAGTTTTGGAGGATAACCCCGTTGTGTAAATCTGTTGGTCATTTCAACCAGCTGTAGGTCTTTGTGCGAGTCCAAAGTGTTGTTCCTAATGAGTCGTTGTAATTGCGATTTGGGTAAGGCGCTTTTAAGCGCTGGGGGATCGCAGGATGTATAGGATAACAGGGAATTCCTATCAGTTTCCTTCCTGAAGAGAGTGGACTGTAATCTTTCGCCGTCTTTAAATAAGCGTACATCCAAGAAGTCTATTGAAGCAAGCAAGTAATTCATTTTGAATTTTAAGGCCATAGATGCACTGTTGAGCTGTTGGAACCAAATTAGTAGTTCCTGTTCAGAGCCACTCCACACTAACAGCAAATCATCAATGTAACGTTTATAAAATTTAATCCGCTGGTCCTTGAATAGGTCCGTATCAATTGTTTCAAAATGTGCCATGTAAAGGTTGGCGTAAGAGGGTGCCACATTTGACCCCATGGCCGTCCCCTGTTTTTGTAGGTAAAAATGCTTTTCAAACTTGAAATAGTTTGTTTTTAGGCAGAATTCTAGCAGATGGATCAGTACCTCCACTGGTGGCCCCACTTAGGGGTAATGGAGGAGATGCTGTCTTGTAGCTTCCATGCCATCATGGTGAGGTATTACAGTATAAAGGCTGGTGACATCCAGGGTCACCAGCAGGTCTTTATCAGTGCAAGAAATGGTGGTTAAGCAATCCAACAGCATTGTTGAATCTCGTAGGAAACTCTCCATGTCCCTGACCATGGGCTGCAAGTAGTAATCCACGAAACGTGCGATGGGTTGGAGAATAGAGCCCATAGCGGAGACAATGGGTCTGCCAGGGGGGGACATCATGCTTTTATGGATCTTGGGGAGGGTATAGAGAATCGGAATGATGGGGTGGTTCACTAGTAAAAACTCAAGAGTGTTCTGGGAGATGATATTGCGCCCTGAAAGTTCCAAAAGGTAGGAATCAATCTCTGCCTTATAGGTGTCAGTGGGGTCCCCCTTTAGTCTGGAGTATGTAGAAGTGTCACTTAGTTGGCCGAGGATTTCGGTCCTGTAGTCACTGTAGTTTAAAAGTACCAGTGCACCACCCTTATCCTCTTCTCTAATGTTGATGGAATCGTTCTCAGTGAGGAGTTTAAGGGCCAGTCTTTCTTCCTTGTTAAGGTTGTTGAAGGTGCTGTATTTGTGTTCTGCTATGGATTTTTCCATACCGGAGTATGTCAGGCGTGCATAGGTCTGTATGCTTGCATTTTGAGAGCCGGGATCAAAGGTTGATTTTTTGCGAAAGGGTTCCATTTCGGATTCTTGTCCCTGGAATCTTTCTTTTAGGCGGAGTTGTCTCTGAAACCTTTGTTGATCCACAAATAGGTCAAAACTGTCAGATTGGCATGTCGGGATAAAAGAGAGTCCTTTATTGAGTACACAATGTTCTGTTGTGGTTAGAATGCGGTTGCTGAGGTTAACCACTTTGTCTTCAGTTAATATCTCCGTTGTCGTGGGGGTCTTCTGTATGTACCCCCCCCCCGCCTTGTATGGGCCCTCGGCCTAGCCCATTTTTTGACCGTGTCTGTACTCAACTTGGTACTTCCAGAGTATCCCTGCTTGGGCCTACTGATGGTTCCCCATCTGAGCCTGAGCCAGAGCTGTCCACTGTATTTAGATTACGTGGTCTTTGGTAACGTTGTCGTCTTGGCCTTGAGTGATAATCCCTTTGCCTTTCTTGTCCAGTCTGCATCCATCGATACACCCTTTTGTCACGATAATCCTCAATCACAATCTCCATTTTGTTATTTTTAAAGTCTAATAGTTCAGTCTCATATTTGGTAAGATCGTCTTTCAGTTTGTTCATCCATTCTGAAGAGGTGTCAGCCAGGAGTTTGTCCAATTGTAGTTGTTCATACTGTGTGATTTCAGCCCTAGTCTGGGCCAGTAGTCTTGAGACCTCCTGAATAACCAGCAGGATTAAATCCATAGAGCATTTATTCAGGATTTGGCACCCCCTGTCACAGAAGGCCTTATTAGTTCTGCCCAGGGTAGGAATATTGCGTATCCTGAATCCCCTGGGTATGTAGCCCTTTCTGTAATACTCGGACAGAAAGGTGCCATGTAAAATTAAATCCTGTTATTTCTGCTTCAATTTCAGCAGATGTGTGTAGATGTAAAGTGGTTTCTCTGTAGTTGAGCCTGTTGTCAGGACCCCAAACAAAATTTGAGTTGCATCCTCCTCAGTAAAGTGGAAGGTAGTGGCTCCAGCCACTGCACCCTCTGTGGATATAGGAAGCTCTTGTTGAGATATACCTCCGTATGTTAGGCCAGTTAATCCTATATTAGTCCTGCTGTGTAGTGAATCAACCACCACCAAAGTAAAAGCAAATGAAGACAAAATGAACCCGTATGTCTGATGTTTCAATGGTGACGGGTGCTATAGCCAATGTATAGATAAAGTTCAAAGTAGACAAGTACTCCAGAAATCTTTATCTATACTTTGGCTATAGCACCCGTCACCATTGAAACATCGGACATACTGGTTCATACTGGTTATTCAGGAGGTCTCAAGACTACTGGACCAGACTAGGGCTGAAATCACACAGTATGAACAATTACAATTGGACAAACTCCTGGCTGACACCTCTTCAGAATGGATGAACAAACTGAAAGAGGATCTTACCAAATATGAGACTGAACTATTAGACTTTAAAAATAACAAAATGGAGATTGTGATTGAGGATTATCGTGACAAAAGCCATTTTAAGGTTAAGCAGCCCACACCCACTTTTGCTATTTAACCATATCCCAAAGCTGACAAATATAATTTTTGAGTTACAAAAAATTTAGCTTGCAACATCCTTCTGTCACTATTTTCTAAATCGATTATAATTAAATAGTAAAAAAACTAAATGTAATAAAAAACGTAAGTAATTGAAGTTCACATTTAAATCAAGAACATCTGCATATTATTCATCAACCACTGTAGTCACAGATACTTAAAATAACAGGCACCTGACCTGGTTCTAAGTTTGCTAGGTGTCCAGTATTCATCCGGACAGTCCAGTACTTTAGCAGGACGTCCAGTAAATGCTTCACAAAAAATAATTTATGCTTAAATGTCCTGTTTTGTTTGTTTTTTTAAACATTTTGTTGATTTTAAATAAACAAATATTTTGTAATTATTGACATACAGAAGCATCAATTAAAAAAAAAAAAAAGCTTTTCATAAACAAACATTTGACTCCTTGTCAAGTTCTGTAATTATATATTTTCTTCATGTCTTTTAGTTTTATTTAATGACTATATTATTACACACTATGGCCCATAGTTATCAAGGTCTGTCAGACCTGATCCGACAGTGCGGATCAGGTCCGACAGACCTCACTGAATACGGCGAGCAATACGCTCGCCGTATTCAGCATTGCACCAGCAGCTCACAAGAGCTGCTGGTGCAACGCCGCCCCCTGCAGAATCGTGGCCAATAGGCCGCCAGCAGGGGGGTGTCAATCAACCCGATTATACTTGATCGGGTTGATTTCCGGCGATGTCTGTCTGCCTGCTCAGAGCAGGAGGACAGGTTATGGAGCAGCAGTCTTTGTGACCGCTGCTTCATAACTGCTGTTTCTGGCATGCCTGCAGGCTCGCCAGAAACACGGGGCATCAAGCTCCATACATATTTTAATACCCAAAAAAGTTAATTTTGTTTGAGGAACCAAAAAACTTGGTGTGAGATTCTGCTAAAGGAAAAGACAGAGCTTGAACCAAGATGTTATCCAGGTATGGAAACATTGCAATAGCCTGAGACCTGATCACAGACAAAAGGGCACCCAAAACCTTTGTGAATATTCTTTCAGCTGTAGCCAGACCAAATGGTCAGTGGCATTGCTACAGGGGGCAAGGGGGCAGTTGCCCCCCTAGATTATCCTATACCCCCATCTGCCCCCTGCCAGCCACGGCGCTTGTGTGAAGTTTGTGAATGGCCGGTGTTTTTTATTTTAAAAATTAATGACTGAGTAAGTGAGTAGTAAAAAATAATATGTGCAGGGCGCCTCCCCATACTCTGTTTGAAACGGAAGAACCCCCACCACCCATCTACATGCAGCACCACTTGACTCCAATGCTGCTATTTGCTATGCTAGCCTCCTCCAGTTCCAGACAGTCGGTCACATTCCTACACAACACAAGGAACATGACCGGAGATAGGAGACTGGACTGGAGAGGAAGAGGGAGAAGCCAGTCAGGTGCTGTGGTGTGGTGCAGGAAGAGCTAGAGAGCGCAGGAAGGAGCCGAGCAGGACCGGGCCAGCAGGCAGAAAAAACAAAGATATAGGGGTAAGTCACACTTACAACAGGGACAGGGTTACTTAGGACACGGCAGACGGCTCACTCTGTAAGAGACAGACTCCACCGAAAAAACATGTTAGCTCGGTCTCTAGTCTAGAGAATCTGTAAAATGCAGGCTGCTGCAAATTCCCCTGTCAACTGTCATAATGTTTTTTCCGGTATGGCTGACAAGGTGGCAGAAGTGACAACACTCAATCATCTTCTAGATGTCAAAATCTGCAATGTACATTTCACATTTCTGCCACCTTGTCAGCCATACCGGAAAAAAACATTATGACAGTTGACAGGGGACTGTATGTGCAGCAGCATTAGTAGCCTAGTAGGTTTCTGTGGAATCCCCTACACACAACTAAATCCACTAGAAATACATTTAAAATACATTGTGAAATTGTAAAATACATTGTGCTGTGCTAGACAAGAGAGCTGTGTCAGATGTATAGGTGTGGCACTGCCAGCATAGCAAAGAGTTTTATGTGTGTGGGGTAGATGTGGCACTGGCAATACTGAGATACTAACTACTGAATATACCTGAGGTTTAGGTAGGGAAGTATGGAAATGCTGGAATTGCTCTACAGCAAGAGACTGACTGAGGTAGTTGCTATAGGCTGAACTTTGGGTAAAATAGTGTAGGACATGCAGAGCTTGCTGTAGACTAGCTGAGGGAATATGTAAGAGTTCAATAGGCTGCTTTAGGTATTAAAATATAAATTCAGGCTCCAGCTGGCATGTGAGCGGCTGGCAGTTTAGCAAGTTGTCACAATACATTTAACAAGTTTTAGCTAAGCTGAGCAACAATTATAAAGACTGATATGCACCAATAAATATAATTGATATTTCTTACAAAAACACAATTAGAAGTCCCTGTGTGTGTGTATTTGTGTATGTATGTATATGTGTGTGTGTGTATTTGTGTATGTATGTATATGTGTGTGTGTGTATGTATGTGTCTGTGTGTGTGTGTGTATGCATGTGTGTTTAACTATGTGTGTGTATGTATGTGTGTGTGTGCGTATGTGTGTGTGTGCGTATGTGTGTGTCGGTGTGTGAGTGTATGCATGTGTGTTTAACTATGTGTGTGTATGGATGTGTGTGTGTATTTATGTGTGTGTGTATTTATTTGTGTGTGTGTATGTACTGTATGTGTGTATGTATGTATAATGTGTGTATGTATGTAAGTATATATGTGTGTGTATGTATGTGTGTATGTATGTATTTGTGTATTTATGTATGTGTGTAACTGTGTGTGTATTATGTATAATGTGCGTTTGTGTGTGTGTGTGTAACTGTGTATGTATGTGTATATAAGTATATATGTGTGTGTGTATATATATATATATATATATATGTATGTGTGTGTATGTGTGTAAGTATATATGTGTGTGTCTGTGTGAATATGTATGTATGTGTGTGTGTATTCGTGTGTGTATATGTATGTGTGTGCACATGTGTGTGTAACTGTGTGTGTATGTATCTGTGTGTGTGTGTGTATACGTGTGTGTGTATTTATATGTCTGTGTGTGTATGTATGTTTGTGTCTATTTATGTGTCTGTGTGTGTGTGTGTGTGTGTATTTGTGTCTGTGTGTGTATGTATTTTGAAGTAGGAAGTGGTGGCTGGCTGTGTAAAATTGGTACATGGAATATTAGATAGTTACACACACACACACACCACCAACAGACACTCAGGGTCTGTTCATTGGTCTTCATTAGTAACATATTTAACATAGGGGAGGGGATTAATTACAGAGCCCTGGGGTTTGCTGAAATTGCTTTAAACTATAAAGAAAATCTTTTGAGAGTTTTCCTCTCTTTCTCAGGTCTGAAGCAATACCTGAGGAAGAAAGGAAAACTCTCGGAAGCTTGTTTTTTAAAAGGACACTGAACCCAAATATTTTCCTTCATGATTCAGATAGAGCATGACATTTTAAGCAACTTTCTAATTCACTCTTATTATTAATTTTTCTTCGATCTCTTGCTATCTTTATTTTAAAAGCAGGAATGTAAATCTTAGCAGCCAGCCCATTTTAGGTTCAGCACCATGGATAGCGCTTGCTTATTAAAGGATTACATTTACCCACCAATAAGCAAGCATATCCCAGGTTCTCAACCAAAAATGGGCCCGCTCCTATGCATCACATTGCTGGTTTTAAATAAATATAGCAAGAGAACGAAGAAACCGATAATAGGATTAAATTAGAAAGTTGCTTAAAATTGCATGCTCTATTTGAATCATGAAAGAAAAAAAATGGGTTTAGTGTCCCTTTAAGTATTTAGGTTAGTACAATAAAAAGGTATCATTGCATACCGCATTACTCTGGTATTTTGGAATCTTATTTATATATATTTACTTAGTTTATTTTCAGTGGTATGATTTAGTGGTGAAAATTATAAGTGCCCCCCCAGTTTTGACTGTGGTATCTTATGTGTTCCCCCTATATATTATTCCTAGAGTCGCCACTGCAAATGGTAGATCAACAAACTGAAAATGCCTGCCTAGAAAGGCAAATCTCGGAAACTGGAAATGTGCTTTGTGATTTGGAACATGAAGGTAAGCATCCTTTAAATCTATTGTGGACAAAAGTTTCCATTTTGAAAGATGGAACCCTTGCAAACTTGTTTAAAGCTTTGAGATCCAGAACTGGTCTGAAAGTACCTCCCTTCTTTGGAACAATTAAGAGATTTGAATCAAATCACATCCCCTGTCCCTGCAAAGGAACTGGAACAATCACTCCCATAGCTTCTAGATCTGATACAGACTTGAAAAAAGCTTGAGCTTTTACAGGATCCCTTGGAATATTGGACAGAATAAAACCTTCCTCTGGGAGGCCTTGTTCTGAATACTATTTGATATACCTGAGAAACTATATTCAGCACCCAGTGATCTGGAACATAATGAAACCAATCCTCCTGAAAGAGGATTAATCTGTTCCCTACCAGAACTTCTCAATCAGGGGTGCACCTTCATGCAGTCTTGGTAGTAGGGATAGAATTCTTACCCTGCTTTGACTTGTTCCAATTAGCACTAGGTCTCCAGACTGAACCAGGGGTGCCTTGTTTCTGAGCAGAGGAGTCAATCTTTTGTTACTTATTCTGACAAATGAACAAAAATGATTAGAAGCTTTAGCTTTCCCTCTAGACTTTTTCTGTCTTGAGAAAGAAAAGCCCCTTTACCTACAGTAACAGTGGACATTAAATAATCTAAATCAGAACCAAATAACTTCTTTCCCTGAAAGGAAAGAGATAATATTATGGATTTTGACACCATATCAGCAGACCAGGATCAAAGCCGTAAGGCTCTCCTGGCAAGAACCGCCAAGGACATGCTTTTGACATTAATCTTTATAATATAAAATACAGCATCACAAATAAAAGAATTGCCACTCTTGATTAAACACAAAAGACTTGCACTATCAGAGTTATCAGAATACTGTTCTAAAAGACTTGACAACCAGTAAGTAGAAGCTGCAGCCACATCAGCAAAATAAATAGCTGACCTGAGCAAAGACCCTGCTTGCAAAAAGGCCCTTCTATGAAAAGACTTTAATTTTCTATCTAAAGGGTCTTTAAAATAAGTATTGTCTTCCAAATGAATAGTAGTATGTTTATCCAGAGTTGAAATGGCCCCATTAACCTTGGGAACTGTTTCCCACAAATCAATATTAGCAGAAGGTAAAGGACATAACATTTTAAACCTTGCAGAAGGAGAAAATGCATTACCTGGTTTATACTATTCCCAAGAAATCATGTCAGAGACAGCATCAGAAATAGCAAAAACCTCTGGGAGATTAACAACATTCTTAAAAACTGAATTTAAATGATTACAAGGCTTATCATCATCAGAAACTTTAGGATATTTAAATCCTAAAGACCTCTTTTAAAAGAGAACAAATATGTTCAACAAAATGAGGAAATATCAGGATCAGTTGAAGATTCCGTTTCACCAGAGGAAACTTCACCATCTGAAGAAATAACAGTATCCCTGGTTACAGGACACATAGGGGTCGATTTATCAAGGGCTTCGCAAGTCTATTCGACCCACTATAGCTGCAGGTTCTCACAAGAGAACCTGCACGCCATATTTAACAAGCAGCAGTCATCAGACCTAATCTTTTGCCACCTCTAAAGAAGCGAAATTCAATCTCCGCAGTTTAGTCCAACTGGGGAGATTGACAGCGCCTGCCCGCATGTGATTGGCTGTGCGCAGGCAGGAGGAGGGATTGCACCCAAGCGCAAAATAGCCAAAGGCGAGCTGCGGAGGACAGGGCCCCGTCCGCCTCAGCTTGATAAATCGCCCCAATAGAACTTGTAAAAGGTAAAATCTGAACTGGCCTTTTATACTTGTCTGAAGTTGGAGAGCAGTCACAGTCTCAGAAACTGCAGCACTAATAAAAATGTTCACAGTAGGTGAAACAATTTCAGTATTCTACTGTAATGAACAAACAGAATGTGCATTAATATCCTAAGAAATAGCATTAGGTTTGTCTGATTGCATTAATAATTCTAAACATGAGTCACATAAATGAGCTGGAGAAGGCACCTCATCTATTGGTAGAATAGTGTTCAGGGGACTCCATTTTTTGGGTAAATTTAGGGACAAAATCAGACTGCTCCATTATAGCATATGGAAAAGCAATGCAATTAACACCCCCCTCCTAAGTAGCTTTTTAAATAAACTCACAGGTACAATGCACCCTAAACCAAACTGCAAAATAAAGCAGGAGAGAAAAACATAACATCAGAAGGGCAGATAAAACTCATCAGAGTGCATTAACACGCACATACAAACAGCAATAAATAATTTAGTATGACAAAAACCCGACATGCGTAAATCCACCAACACCCCAAAGAACTATAGAAAGACTAAAGAGATGTGTACTCTGCAAACAACACAAAGAGACAGAAGCGCCACGTGGCCCAATATTGTATGGAAAGGAATTTTTGATAAATGTTAATGATTACACTCACATATGGTCAAACACCCCTGGTCGTGTAGACGGAGCAGTCTGGGATCAAAATCAGTCACCCAGAAGACTGGACTGTAGAAAGTACCCAGGTCTCTGCAGAGGATTATATAGAAATTCACAGAGGTGCCTATATGGCCTAGTATTGTTGGAACAAGCAGTGGGAGGTATAGAGAGATAAATATACACTCACATTTAGTAGAGCACCTCCCTTAGTGCTATAGAGGCAGGCTGGGATCAATATAGTCACCCAGCAGACTTATCCCTCGAGGGTCAGGAGCTTCCAATGTCCAATCTCTGGTAGATGGTGTGAGAACAAAAACACAGTATGGCAGCAAGTGGTAAGTTTAATTAAAACGTACTCATTTAAAATAAGTAAAACAAATTGCAACGCGTTTCTCAGCTTAACAGTGGCTGTTTCATCAGGCTTAATAAAAATGAACAAAAAACACTTGCTATATACTATACTACCAGTTGAGTAATAAGCAACACCTGAGGTGTTTGTTTTCCTTGTAACATCCAATTAGTAAATCACATCCAATCAAATTAAACAACATGCTATGACATCATTAGCCCAGGAACTATGCTATGTGAATAATAATAATAGAAACAAAATGTTATTCACATTTGCAGTACATATATATCCTATTTGTCTATTACAATGTCAAATACCAAGGGATATCTGTCACAATCACATTTAAAAACATATGTATCATATTTAACAAGATAAATAAATTCACTAGTAGGTATTTACAGGTAGCAATCAGTAAATTCATCATTATGTTATATTTGTGAACATACAATTGGCACGCATACATATGTCTCAGGATGTAGATGTATCTTTAAGGGGGACCCACCTAGAAAATCTAATAAATACCTAAGGGACCTAGATCCCTTATATCAGTGTTAATTTTAATTTGAGTTATAACCCATGATTCTATACCAATAGAGATTCCCATGTAATAAATTGATAAAGTGTATTAAACCAGACACACTTACTTTGTCTTGGATTGCATCCCTGTTGATGCTTACATAACTAAAAAACGATTTGTTTAGACCATGACAGTTAAGGGACTTTTTCCATTCATAACGGCTAGTTCTGTGTGAATAATATCCCTCATATCATTACGTGGCGTGTACTGATAGGAGTATGCAACTGTCAGGGTTTCAACACTTAATAGAAGCTAAGCGTCAGGGTAAGGGGCGGTGTCTTCTCTGATTGGTGTGTTAAAGGGACACTTAACACCTGATAAAAATCATTAAAAATAATGTTTTCATATGAATTAAAATCAAGTAATCACTACTGTATAGTTTATTTGTTCACCTTACCCCAAAGTGTTGAAAAAATCGATTTGAAGATGAATGCTAATAAGGTGCTTGATTCTCCAATGTAAGGTGCCTTAGAACGCACGTTACACTGGGGCACAGCAGTCATGTGACTCAATGCAGAGTCACATGACACGCACTTCATATCTCCCTAGAGTCCCTATAATTTGTGCATATAAAAAAACACAGCAGCAGCACTCAATGTTATGCAGACAGAGCTTGTGCTGCAGTTTGTTACAAATCTTTTACTGGAATAAAACATTTTATTATTATGTTTTTCTATGTAAAAAAGTTTACTTTTCAAACGTTACCACTCTGACATTCCTAAGGTGTGTGAATACGGCACTTGGCAGAGTTATAAATGTAAATCATTCTCTGACAAGCTTCGGTCTGGAGAGGGAGGGGCCGAGGGGGGAGAGAGAGAGACTGAATAACTCATGCTGCAAATACTTTTTCCTGGAGCTTTGTTCTATACAATATTTTATTTTCATACATCTACATTACAAATATACAGTAATATATGTAATGTAGATGTATGAAAATAAAGCTAAATATTGTATAGAACAAATCTCCAGGAAAAAGAATTTGCAGCATGAGTTATTCAGTCTATTTTCTCCCACGGACTGGAGTCTCAGTCTCTCTGCGCTCTCTCCCCCCTCGGCCCCTCCCTCTCCAGACCGGAGCTTGTCAGAGAATGATTTACATTTATAACTCTGCCAAGTGCCATATTCACACACCTTAGGAATGTCAGAGTGGTAACGTTTGAAAAGTAAACTTTTTTACATAGAAAAGCATAATAATAAAATGTTTTATTCCAGCAACAGATTTGTAACAAACTGCAGCACAAGCTCTGTCTGCATAACATTGAGTGCTGCTGCTGCTGTGTTTTTTTATATGCACAAATTATAGGGACTCTAGGGAGATATGAAGTGCGTGTCATGTGACTCCTGTGCTGTTAAAATATGGCGGCATACATAGCTGCATCAAGCCCTGGATATGTATACTAATAGAAACAATTTTCTTGAAATGTTTTGTGTAAGCTGAAGTTACAGCATAAAGAGCTGTACTCAATTTTTTATTATTACACGGTACAAGTTAGTTTGATTTTTAGCAGTCAAGTGTTTAATGTCCCTTTAATTTACACAGACCTACTTTATACATATAGTTACATTGCTGGTGATGTTTTCAAAAGTATAGAGTTTTTAGTCTATTAGAACCTTATTAGTATATAAGACTTTTTATTCTTGACAAACGCCCCGAATTAAATAAGGGCTGAGACAATGACATTTTTTAACGTATCCAAAGGGGTGTGTGCAAAATAATTTAACAAACTGTTAAGAGGTTACATTGGTTAGTGAAGTCAAAACGTCAGGGTAAGAGGCGGAGTCTTCTCCGGTCAGCAAACCAGCATTCAGTATTATATGTCAGTAACTCTATAACAACACATATGCCTAATAAATATGTATATGTGTATATAGTTGTAAACGGTGAGTGAATTATTAACAGGAACCTTCTAGAATGAATTATGTATCTAAAATAATATCTTGCAAATAGATGCCCAAACAGATTTTCATATACAGGGAGTGCAGAATTATTAGGCAAATGAGTATTTTGACCACATCATCCTCTTTATGCATGTTGTCTTACTCCAAGCTGTATAGGCTCGAAAGCCTACTACCAATTAAGCATATTAGGTGATGTGCATCTCTGTAATGAGAAGGGGTGTGGTCTAATGACATCAACACCCTATATCAGGTGTGCATAATTATTAGGCAACTTCCTTTCCTTTGGCAAAATGGGTCAAAAGAAGGACTTGACAGGCTCAGAAAAGTCAAAAATAATGAGATATCTTGCAGAGGGATGCAGCACTCTTAAAATTGCAAAGCTTCTGAAGCGTGATCATCGAACAATCAAGCGTTTCATTCAAAATATTCAACAGGGTCGCAAGAAGCGTGTGGAAAAACCAAGGCGCAAAATAACTGCCCATGAAATGAGAAAAGTCAAGCGTGCAGCTGCCAAGATGCCACTTGCCACCAGTTTGGCCATATTTCAGAGCTGCAACATCACTGGAGTGCCCAAAAGCACAAGGTGTGCAATACTCAGAGACATGGCCAAGGTAAGAAAGGCTGAAAGATGACCACCACTGAACAAGGCACACAAGCTGAAACGTCAAGACTGGGCCAAGAAATATCTCAAGACTGATTTTTCTAAGGTTTTATGGACTGAAGAAATGAGAGTGAGTCTTGATGGGCCAGATGGATGGGCCCGTGGCTGGATTGGTAAAGGGCAGAGAGTTTCAGTCCGACTCAGACGCCAGCAAGGTGGAGGTGGAGTACTGGTTTGGGTTGGTATCATCAAAGATGAGCTTGTGGGGCCTTTTCGGGTTGAGGATAAGCTCAACTCCCAGTCCTACTTCCAGTTTCTGGAAGACACCTTCTTCAAGCAGTGGTACAGGAAGAAGTCTGCATCCTTCAAGAAAAACATGATTTTCATGCAGGACAATGCTCCATCACACGCGTCCAAGTACTCCACAGCGTGGCTGGCAAGAAAGGGTATAAAAGAAGAAAATCTAATGACATGGCCTCCTTGTTCACCTGATCTGAACCCCATTGAGAACCTGTGGTCCATCATCAAATGTGAGATTTACAAGGAGGGAAAACAGTACACCTCTCTGAACAGTGTCTGGGAGGCTGTGGTTGCTGCTGCACGCAATGTTGATGGTGAACAGATCAAAACACTGACAGAATCCATGGATGGCAGGCTTTTGAGTGTCCTTGCAAAGAAAGGTGGCTATATTGGTCACTGATTTGTTTTTGTTTTGTTTTTGAATGTCAGAAATGTATATTTGTGAATGTTGAGATGTTATATTGGTTTCACTGGTAAAAATAAATAATTGAAATGGGTATATATTTGTTTTTTGTTAAGTTGCCTAATAATTATGCACAGTAAAAGTCACCTGCACACACAGATATCCCCCTAAAATAGCTATAACTAAAAACAAACTAAAAACTACTTCCAAAACTATTCAGCTTTGATATTAAAGAGTTTTTTGGGTTAATTGAGAACATGGTTGTTGTTCAATAATAAAATTAATCCTCAAAAATACAACTTGCCTAATAATTCTGCACTCCCTGTAAATATATCTATAATATTATTGATATATTGATAATATTATTGACAATCATATATCATATAAGATATATCATAAGATTTTCGGAGTAGTTTAGTCACCATATGATTGTCAATAATATTATAGATATATTGCACACACCCCTTTGGATACGTTACAAAATGCCATTGTCTCAGCCCTTATTTAATTTGGGGCGTTTGTCAAGAGTAAAAAGTCTTATATACTAATAAGATTCTAATAGACTAAAAACTATATACTTTTGAAAACATCACCAGCGATGTAACTATATGTATAAAGTAGGTCTGTGTAAATTAATACACTAATCAGAGAAGACACCGCCCCTTACCCTGACGCTTAGCTTCTATTGAGTGTTGAAACCCTGACAGTCGCATACTCCTATCAGTACACGCCACGTAATGATACGAGGGATATTATTCACATGGAACTGAATGGAAAAAGTCCCTCAACTATCATGGTCTAAACAAATCGTTTTTAGTTATGCAAGCATCAACATGGACGTAATCCAAGACAAAGTAAGTCTGTCTGGTTTGATACACTTTATCGTTTTATACATAAAATTTATTACATGGGAATCTCTATTGGTATAGAATCACGGTTTATAACTCAAATTAAAATTAACACTGATATAAAAGATCTAGGTCCCTTAGGTATTTATTAGATTTTCTAGGTGGGTCTCCCTTAGAGACACATCACATTATCACCATAGTTAGGGCAGTACTGTTAAAGATACATCTACATCCTGAGAAATATGTATGCGTGCCAATTGTATGTTCACAAATATAACATAATGATGAATTTACTGATTGCTACCTGTAAATACCTACTAGTGAATTTATTTATCTTGTTAAATATGATACATATGTTTTTAAATGTGATTGTTACAGATACCCCTTGGTATTTGACATTGTTATAGACAAATAGGATATATATGTACTGCAAATGTGAATAACATTTTGTTTCTATTATTATTATTCACATAGCATAGTTCCTGGGTTAATGATGTCATAGCATGTTGTTTAATTTGATTGGATGCAATTTGCTAATTGGATTTTACAAGGAAAACACCCACCTCAGGTGTTGCTTATTACTCAACTCTGGTAGTATGGTATATAGCAAGAATTTTTTGTTCATTTGTATTAAGCCTGATGAAACAGCCACTGTTAGGCTGAGAAACGCATTGAGATTGTTTTTACTTATTTTAATAAAGTAAGTTTTAATTAAACTTACCACTTGCTGCCACACTGTGTTTTTGTTCTCACACCATCTACCTGAGATTGGACATTGGAAGCTCCTGACCCCCGAGGAATAAGTCTGCTGGGTGACTATATTGATCCCAGCCTGCCTCTATAGCACTAAGGGAAGTGCTCTACTAAATGTGAGTGTATATTTATCTCTCTATACCTCTCACTGCTTGTTCCAACAATACTAGGCCATATAGGCACCTCTGTTTTTCTATATAATCCTCTGCAGAGACCTGGGTACTTTCTACAGTCCAGTCTTCTGGGTGACTGATTTTGATCCCAGACTGCTCCGTCTACACCACCAGGGGTGTTTGACCATATGTGAGTGTAATCATTAACATCTATCAAAAATTCCTTTCCATACAATATTGGGCCATGTGGCGCTTCTGTCTCTTTGTGTTGTTTGCAGAGTACTGACCTTGGATTGTGGCCGTGATCCTCAACAGTTAGCTGCCTCGACCAGCCCAGATTTCATACTCCTCTATATATTGATGAGACTGTCTCATAGCGAGTCTACCTACAAGCATTTATCAAACTTTTCTATAAGAATGTTTTCCATGTATACACATATGTTTAACACCTGATTATTATTATTATTTTCATTTTTATTTAGTGGTTTGTATATTCTCCCTGTTTACTATTATATATGTGCATCATACCCCAGTGATTACCAAAACACAATCTGAAGATTATAATATTAGTAATTACTCCTATTGTTCTATCTATATACATTAGAACATCCGTATATAGAGGTATTCAACACTGCTGGTGATACAAGGGTGCCCCCTACATTATTCACAAATTAAAGAGATGTGTGCTAACCCGACAAGCGTTAGCCCGATGCATGTAAACCAGCAAGCCATCATGCAAAATTTTAAAAAAGCACACCAAAAAGCCAACAAGCGCAAAACAGCAAAGGACTATTGAAAAGGATTAGTCCCAAGTCCATATATATTAGCAAATATATATATACAAACTAAAAAAGTGCCCATAGCATAGATATAGAGGGGCATATGTATCAAGCTCCGAATGGAGCTTGATGCCCCATGTTTCTGGCGAGCCTGCAAGCTCGCCAGAAACAGCAGTTATGAAGCAGCGGTCACAAAGACCGTTGCTCCATAACCTGTCCGCCTGCTCTGAGCAGGCGGACACACATCGCCGGAAATCAACCCGATCGAGTACGATCGGGTTGATTGACACCCCCCTACTGGCAGCCCATTGGCCGAGAGTCTGCAGGGGGCGGCGTTGCACCAGCAGCTCTTGTGAGCTGTTGGTGCAATGCTGAATACGGCGAGCGTATTGCTCGCCGTATTCAGCGAAGTCTGGCGGACCTGATCCGCACTGTCGGATCAGGTCCACCAGACTTTGATAACTTGGGGCCAGAGTGTCTAAGATACCAATAGACAATCATCCACCTGCAAATAAGCAGCAGACAGCCAAACTAGTACTGAAACATATCAGCAGTGATTATGCAATAGGAGTATATTGTAGATCGATAAAGGGAGGCAAAAGACAAGTCCCTGCGACCTATTATAGAAGGTTTATGAAACATTTCCCATGAGGTGAAGAAAGTAACACAAAACCAATCCCCATATACATCCCTCTGACAAGCACTGTACTCTTTATAGACTGAAAACCCCTCTCTCTAAAAAATTGAATGCACATCTTCATTCTTTAACCACCTCCAGCGGAAGCAAAGTAAAGACTGAGGTATGTGTGAGGTAGGAGGGGTTTTATAGGGCTCTTGGGGTTTGGAAATCTTTGCCTCCATCTAGTTGTAGAGAAGAGTAATTCCTTGG
Organism: Bombina bombina; assembly: GCF_027579735.1. NCBI lineage: Eukaryota > Metazoa > Chordata > Amphibia > Anura > Bombinatoridae > Bombina > Bombina bombina. The sequence goes on from NC_069501.1 coordinate 86,898,422, forward strand.
AGTAGTGGATTGTGGACTCTCAACACCTGCATGAAAGAAAGCATGTTAGTACAAAGTGCATTGTTGGTTATCTACTAAATCCAGTTAGGAAAATACATGTAGCACGGATAGCTTTGAGAAGTCTGCAGTGTGCATCTAATTAAAAAATAGAATTCCACAATTTTCAGAGCCAAATTACACTAAAAGTAGTGTCTCTAACTATGGAAGCGAAGATATCTGTTACATTTACAAAATCTATTAGAATTTAATAAATAAATAAAAACCCACGAAGAATTTGTTTCAGTCTCTGCACAGCTGGCTCTTCAACGGTCTTGATTTGTTGCTGTATTATATTCTCAAATGTTCTGTAGCTGACAAATCCAGGAAGTTCTCGCCCACGATATTTATCCTCATAATCGCTCATATCATCCCTTAGAGTTTCTGGAACTGAAATTCATGCAGTGAATATGGTATGGTTATACTGTGTGATAAAGAACTTTGACAGTAAATAGCTTCACAAAAATAAACTTTTTAAATGAATAAATAAATAAAAAGTGAAATAAACAACAAAAACTGACTCATGCATGACACTTAAGTCTAGTAAGTCTGACATCATAAACTGTAAAAGTACAGCAATGAATAGTACTAAAAACAATATCATAAGTGTGATGTAGCATAGTTTTCTAAAAACATTGATCATGCTAGGGTTATATGCTTCATGAGAAAATAAGTAGGAACTTGTATAAAGGTAAATGAAACAATATGATTAAGTTGCATTCTTAAAAAGTTTTTGATCTACCTTCATGTGAGTAATATATATTGTATAATATATATACTTTATATATATATATATATATATATATATACATACAGTATATATATATAGTGTATATATATACAGTATATATATATATATATACATATATATATATTATATAGTAGAGATCAGCTGATAACTTTCTTGACAATGATAACTTTTTTTCCCCTTTATTAAAATAATTAAAATGATTAAAACTGACATCATGGTTTAACCAACCATGAAAAATTACATGTTTAAAAAAACAAAGAAAAAAGATCATGAAATTCCCTAATATTATTAATGTCACCTGCAAGGAAGTTACAGATTCTAAACATTTACTTATACTAAAAACAGAATAAGAAATGTTATAGATGTATTATAATACAAAAATTTAAACGAGTTGCATGTGCTAGGGAAAATTACCCCTAGCCGTCAGAACAAGACTAATTATATTCCGTGCCTTATTCAGTAACTTTTGTAGGGGGGGGATTTATGAGTCATCATTATCTGATTATAATGAGTTCTGAACATCCTCCTACATCTTAAAAAGAAAGTGATCTTATAAAGCGTTGTGGTGCAATAACAAGCTGAGATTACCTATAATATATAGAGGTTATCGCTAGCCTCAGGATGGTGTTCTTATATTTTAATCTAAGATATCCTAGATAGTAGTTTGAACCCCATCTGACCACATGTGATTAAATAGCCAAACATTGCAAAATAGTAGATCCTAATATCGCATTCTGTTGGTTATGATCTAAGATAGCCACAAAAGTCTTCCATTTGTCCCTGAAGCTGGATATTTTATCCTCAAAGTTATTGTATAAATTATATCTTTCAACAATTAATTTATATAATAAATCCTGCTTCAGCTTTGAAATGGAGTGGGCCTTATTTTTTATCCACCAATGATAACTATTTATGAGCTTTGATACTAATTCTCACAGCCTCAAACTTTCCTTAGGTTTTTTGTTTCCGCTTGCTCTGTTCGGAACAGACTGTTCCAAGGATTTTTTTAACGCGTGTGTGTTAGCGTGAGTATTACAAGTTGAAAGTAAATTGTTTGTGCGTGAGCAAAACCCAATGCGCACTAACTTCATTACTCTTGATATTGAGACTGCGTTATCTTCACCCTATATACTTCAATAGAGCGTGTTTAAAAAAAAAAAATAACATATATAGACCAAGATTACAAGTTGTGTGGTATAGCCGTAGCGTACACACTGTGCTAAATGGGTTCATACTGCTATTTCAATACCGCAGCCATTACAAGTTACAAAAAAACTTTCTTTTGTTGTGCGTTATGGTGCGGTAAGCCCCATACCGCATGGGAAAAAAAGTTTTGACTTTGCATGCTCGTGCACATTTCCCCCCAAAGAGATCAATGGAGAAAAAGTGTTGGAAAAAAAACCTAACACCTGCGATTATTAAATGGCGATCGCATTAATGCATTCCCCATTGAGGTCTATGAAGAAAAGAAAGTTGTTTAAAAACCTAACATCCTAACATAAACCCCTAGTCTAATAACTCCTAACCGCTATCTCCCCACATCGCCAACACTAAATAAATCTATTAACCCCTAATCCACTGTCCCCCCACATCGCCAACACTAAATAAACATATTAACCCCTAAACTGCTGACCCCCCACATTGCGACAAACTAAATTAAACTATTAACCCCTAAAACTAACACCCGCTATTTTTTAAATTAAAGTTACAATATAACTACCTTAAAATAAATAAAAAAACTTACCTGTGAAATAAAAAAAAACTAAGCTTAAACTATAAATAAACCTAACATCAACATCAAATCAACACTTCTAAAAAAAAACTAACTACAAAAAAGTTACAAAAATCTTAAATTAACAAGATAACAAAACCTAACATTACACAAAATAACAAACTCTAAAATTACTGAAAAAAAATAAATCTAAGATTACAGAAAATAATAAACAAAATTATTGTCAAGGTATATGTGAAGATTAATATATATATATATATATTATTATATATTTGGCTATCAGCACCAAATGATTCATTCATTTATAAGACATTGAATGCTTTGACTGACCAAAATTCAATCCTCCCCCATTCAGTATGCAAAGTTACAATGCGTCCAAATGAGGACAATAAAACATTTGGTCTACTTAACTTAAACAGTCACTTAAAAAGAAATGTTGTCAAAGTTATCTTGGAGGAAGAGCAGAGGTTTATAGCTTGAATTAGGATAGGACCATTAAACCATTTCAAAGGCAAAAACTTCAATAAGAGATGGTCAATCTATATTAGCTGTATACTCAGTATATGAAATCAGATATGAGACACTTTTTCCTGATTAACATAGCTTTTGAAGCTCACAGCCCTGCAGGGGGTAGCAAACAGGGGCCTGATGGTCCACCAAACCAGCATAAATCAGGGAATGTATGGAGACGACATTCTGGACATAAAGTCAGATAAGCAAGTAAAATTCTGACTGCATAGTGATTAGCATAGACTTGTTAATTACCCCTGCCTGTGTATTGAAGCAATGAAAGTTTGACCAGCAAAAACACATGTTTACAATATAGCTATTTGAATTAATTTTGTTATAGTAATTGATATCATTTTGTTTGTGTATAACAATGTGTAATCAGCTGGATTTTATATAAATAAGGGAATACTCAAATGAGTGTATGTGTATATATATATATATATATATATATATATATATATATATATGTGTGTGTGTGTGGGATACACATATGTACAGAATATTCAGACACATATTAAACATGGAGACTTGAGAGCTAAAATTTCAAAATGTTTTTACCCATATATATATATATTGTGGAAGCATAGAATTTTTTAGGATTTAAAATGAGCATTCTAACAATAATCTCTTTCTTTCCAGGCATCTAAGAAGTACACATATAATTGATATTTTAAATGATATCCTGTGTATTTTATCCTCTCAAAGAGCAATATACAGATATGAAATATTAATCTGTATGGAATAATAATCCAATGTAAATATAATTGTGTGAGAACCACATATATCTATGTATGTGATGTTGAGCGGATGGCTGAAGAAGGAAATTGAATCCAGGATGAGGATATTATGATTTTAAGTTGTTTCATAAACGATACGGTTTTAAATGCAAATTTTATATTATAAGTGGAATAAATTCATGTGTGGTCTTAAAATAATCAGAATAAATAATGTGACATAGTACAGTACATTTGAACATGTAACTTATTAATATAAGAAATTATGGCATTTTATATGAACATTTTAAAGAAATGTTTTTACTGTCTAGAAATGGTTAAATGAATCTGTTTGTTTATCATGCTGCCCCTGGTGTTGAGATGCAAGAATTACAGCCAAAAGACTATTGGTTGTTAACAAAGATGCATTTCCCTAGCAACATACATTTCCAAAATGAACCAATAAGAAGGGACAAGGCTCCGTAAGGGCCAATCACAAAGCAGATCCGGAGGGCCTATCCAATTCGCCAATGATGGAACTAAACAAAAAGGGGTGGGGCTATATCACATGATTTAACCCCAAGCATAGAGAGAGAAAGGGGCTAATGCTTGCTAACTTTTGCTGAAACTTTGGCTGGCTGTCTGTGTGCTAAACTGTGACTGATAAAAATTTGGCTGCGTTGCATACAGTTACAAAAGGCATAATAGCTACCTTTCTTTTCCACATGCAAAAACTCAATTTTGGTATTCTGAGGCGAATTGGATAAACAAAGAAGTTTTTGGGAGATTGAACTACAATTTGGTTCAAACTGGTGATGTATGATTGTTCTAAATTTTAATATTTTAAACAAAGTTAATTGGTAAGACCATAGTCAAATTGTAGTTAATAGATTTAAAGGGGCACTCAGTATTTTAAACTTGTGTTTCATACTCCTGTATAGTGTTAAGTTTTTTTTTTGTATGCTAAATAATTTATCTTTGCAAAATATAGATATACATATATCTTAGAATTATTTTTTTGTGAGAATTATACAAAACAAGTACATAACACCAGACCCGGCCTAAGGGTTACACAGTACGGCCGGGAGTGGATGAGAGTGAAATCATTTTACAACAAATGATAAAGGCTATATAAACATTTTATTCAATCATAGCAACAAAGTAAGTTTCCTAACAGAACGAGTTGGGGGGAAGGAGGGTAGGGGAATAGAAACAAATGCCCCAAATGGGTCATCCCTAGACTTCACAGAGCTATCATAAATGAGGGAAAATGTGGTCAGTAAACAACCTGCAAAGGTTATTACTGAAGCCGAATATCTGAGGGGGTCAGAGTCAGGTGAGTCCATGTGTAAATGCTAGTATATGTTAGGTTTGGAGGGGGCGGGGGGGTTATTACACAATGGTATCACTGAGAGTGATATCCAAAGGGTAGGGGGAGCTAGTAGAGAAGAAGTTACGGCTCACTGACTAATTGTGGGAATCGTTGTCGATCTTGATCCTCTCAGGTCAGGTAGGGAGTTAGTCATTTAGGGTGGTACGGGTTCTAGGGGTCATAAGAGTCTCCCAGGGTTCCCAGATCTGGGCATAAGTGCCCATTTGCCTATTGGCCAGATATACACCGTTCTCCATGGACTTAAAGTATTCAACCGTCCAGCACACCTCTCCATCTCGGGGGATGGTGTTTTTTCCAATTTCTAGCTATCAGTAGCTTGGCTGATAGAAGGATGCAGATCAGCAAACATTTGCTATGAGAGGGAATTGGAGGGATATCTATATAGAGTATACCCATGGAAGGGAGTGTTACACTAGGGAGACACAGTTTGGTACACAGATGTCTCGTCTTAGCCCAGTAGTTCTCGAGTTGGGGGCAATCCCACCACACATGCGTGGGGTTGCTTCTCCCTCCGCATCCCCTCCAGCACAGTCCCGATGTTGTAGGGTAGAATTTCTGTAGTTTAGTTGGCACCAAGTGCCATCGGGTGAGAAGTTTTTAGAAAAGTTCATACACCGTTACACAGTGTATGGCCATCCTGGTGTCAGATATGGCGCGTTGCCATTGTTGTGTTGAGTGGTTTCTTCCCCACTCCCGTTCCCACGCCAAAGTATGAGGGGTTTCAAAGCAAGGGTTGTCGCCAAGAAGGCATTGATAGTGGACGGATAAGGGCTTATGTAGCTGAAGTTTGGTTGTCCACCTGGTTTCCCAGAGTGTTGCGTCCCGGAGTGTCTCAGGGAGGAAACCCCACGATCGTAACAAGGATCGTAACCTGGTCAAGTCAAAGAGAAGCTTGGAGAGAAGATCCCTCTTCGCTATTAAGTCCGACTGAGTCAAGAGCCTATCGTTATGGTAAAAATCACTTATTGATCGTAACTGAGAGGTTCTCCAAACCCCGATGGAAAAGCTGGGAAGGGTTAGGAGAAGACTTACTACAGGCTGAACTGGGGACGGGTGGGGAGCAATCAAATTGAAGTTGCGTAGGCGTAACCACGCACTCCTGCACTCCCTGACAATCAAATTAGAAAGAGTAAGTGACTGGAGGCCATGACTCGCCATCCAAAGTAGGTCCTCAGGTTTGACAGGGAAGCCTGTTCCAGTTCTCGCCATCTGGTTTGCGGGAGATCAGAGCTCCATGCAGAAGCATGGGTGACCATTGCGGCATCATGATAGGTTCTGATGTGTGGAAGTCCTATCCCTCCCCTCTCTATGGGTCTGTGCAAGATATTTGCCGCTACTCTAGGCTTCTTCCCTCCCCAGATATAGTTAGAGATGAGTCTTTGGAATCGGGCAAGGATATTTTGAGGGACCAAGAGAGGAAGACATCGGAAGAGATAAGTGATCTTATGGAGTATCATCATCTTGGTCGCAGCAATGTGGCCAAGCCAGGAGATCTCCTCGTATCTTTTAGAGCTTAGGAGGGATTCAATTTGTGTCAATAGGGGAGAACAGTTGTGTGCCATTATTACTTTCTTGTCATGAGAAAGGAAAACACCCAGATGCTTAATTCCTTCAGTTGACCATTTAAAGGGAAAGAGTCTTTGTAAAGTCTTAAGTTCCTCCAGTGGGAGTCCCAGGGAGTAAGCTTCAGTTTTAGATACATTTACTTTGTAATACGACAGAGTGCCAAATAGTTCCAAAAGGGCGAAAAGAGGGGGAAGGGAGGTCAATGGGTCGGACAAAAAGATAGTGAGGTCATCTATAAATAATCCAAGTTTCTGCTCCAGGTCATGAATTATGAGGCCTCGGATCTCCTTTTGTTGTCTAATGGCCGCAGCTAGAGGCTCGATAGATAGTGCATACAGGATAGGGGATAGTGGACACCCCTGCCTCGTGCCATTAGTGATCAGAACAGAAGGGGAGGTAAATCCCACCCCTCTAACTTTAGCTGAAGGGTTGGAGTATAATGCGCCAATGGCTTTGCAAAGTGTGGGCGGTACACCAAAAGCTTTTAAGGTCAGGAACATATAATCCCATCTCACCCTGTCAAACGCTTTTTCCACGTCAATCGACAGGGTGAGTAATGGGAGGCCTATATCCAAGGATTCGGTATAGAGATTTAGAAGCCTGCGTGTATTATCAGAGCCTTGTCAGCCCATTACAAACCCCACTTGATCCAAGTGTACCAAAGATGGAACATGGATTGCCAATCTGTTACCCAACACCTTAGCATAGACCTTAACATCAATGTTAATGAGGGAAATTGGCCTGTAACTCTCACACATAGTTGGATCTTTCCCCTCTGGGTATTGTGAGGATGCTAGCTTCAAGAAACTCTCCAGATAAAGTACCTGAATTGCTTACCTCAAGAAAAAATCTCGTGAGGATTGGCGTTAATACAGGAGCATAGGTCTTATAGAACGACGCAGTGAAGCCATCTGGTCCGGGGGCCTTACCGGTTTTAAGAGAGTGTACAGCTAATTGGGTCTCTTCTTGTGTAAAAGGGAGTGTCATGTCAGCTACCTCTTCAGAGGAAAGGTGCGGTAAGTGGAGCGAGTCAAGAAAGTTCTGGATCTCCCCTATAGTCGCCTTGGGGATATTAGGGTCAGCTCCCAAATTATATAGAGAATGATAATAGTTCGTAAAGGCTATGCCTATGTCTTTTGGTGCATACGCAAGAGTACTTTTAGTTTTAATAGCAGAAATCCGCCGTTGTTGGGTCTGGTAGCGGAGTTTGTTTGCTAGGAGTCTATCAGCTTTGTTGCCCTTGTAATAATAGAGTTGTTTTAATCTAAATAGTTTAGCTTGGACTCTCTTGCCCTCTCTCTTGTTTATCTCTTCTCGTATCTGTCCAACCAAATGTGAAAGATGGGAGGAGGGATGCAATTTATTGTTGTTTTCCACTATTCTAAGCTTTGCATATAGTTTGGCTAGTGGGGTTTCATATTTGTCCCTAAGCTGATCCGTTCTAAATATGAAATAACCTCTCATGTAGGCCTTGAAAGAGGCCCATAGTGTTGCAATGGAGGTATCACCTGTGTCATTTAGTGTGAAAAAATCCACGATGAACCGAGATATCTCTGGTGATTCAATGTCTGACATGAAGGAATCCAGGAGTCGCCACGGCGGGTGAGTTTCAGAATATGTAAGAAGGGAACAAGTCACTACCACAAGGTCATGGTCAGACCAGGGGCATGGTTTAATACGTGATGAAATACAGGCATCCAAGGTCCAGATGTCACAAAAGAAGGTATCAAGTCTCGAATAAGAGTTATGTGGCTTCGAGAAGTGAATAAAGTCTCTCTCAGATGGAGATAGGCATCTCCATATGTCGTAGAGATTATATTGGAAGTACAGCTTCCAGAAAGCCGCCGACTGGGAGGAGGCGCTCCTATCCTGGGGGGAATTGCTCAGTGTCTTCCTATCCAGGAGGGGATCCCATACAAGATTGAAATAACCTCCAATGATCAGGCGACCTCTTTTCAATGCGTTCAAGGGTGGAACGAAGGAAGGGGATTTGGTGTTAGGGGCGTATAGAGAAACCGAGGTACACAAGACCTCATTAAGACGACAGACTACTTATCAGCAATCTTCCCTCCGGGTCAGACTCACTATATTCAATTTCAAATTTAACTGATCTATGAATCAGCAATCTTCCCTCCGGGTCAGACTCACTATATTCAATTTCGCATTTAACTGATCTATGAACCAGGACAGCCACACCTCTCGTCTTTTTGGTGTAGGAAGCTATTTCACAGATTGGAAAGTTGGAAGAATTAGTAAGAAATCTGGTCCCTTCCTGCCAATGAGTTTCCTGTAAGAAGGCAATTTGGAGCTTGTGCGGGAGGAGATACCGGAGCAAGAGGCTTCGTTTTGTAGGGGAGTTGAGGCCCTGGATGTTAAGTGTAGCGAATCTGAGTGGAGGCATCTTGAGATGGTTCTCGGCTACTATGTCCAAAAGGGCGGAGTGGAGGAGGGGAGAGGTGTACTGTGGCTTTGGGCAGTCAAATAAATGGAATGAACAAGTCCAACTAACTTAGTGAGTAGGGGTCTGGGTAATGTCCAGGGAGAAGTCGGCTCTGATTAGCGTACCGTAAATGAAAAGTCAGGGAGGGATAATGTTCTCCTTCAAGAATTATGTCTACCAATTTGGGGGTCTTCTATGGGGAGGGGCTCAGATAAGTAGGGATATGTTAGGAAAAGTTAAAGAAGGGGGGAAAGTGTTATTGTTTCACTTTCGTTGTGAGTGACCTATTACTTGAACCAAGAGGTCCCAGCTCAAAATATGTGGGGGGGAGCTAGCATAAAGGTCCTAGCCCTGCTAATCCCCGGGATTCAAAAAAAAGTTGAAGGACAACTAAAGTTGTCCCTTTATCTGATATGAAATATCCTGGGATCACACCAGGGGGGAGATATAGGGAATGTGTGTGTCAAGTTCCGGAGAACGGTCCAGAAATAGAGGTTGTGGGGGAGGCAATTCGAGTTTTAGACCCAAACATAAAGGCACTATAATAGAGGTCAGGAGTTTGGGGTGGTTAAGCCTCTGTACAAGAAGTAGGACAATAGGACAATAGTAAGGGAGACAATGGAACTTGACAGCATACCAAGTATAACATAAACTAACATGTAACATTTAACATTTAACACAGTCAAACAGTGTAACTATTACAGTAGAAACAAATGGGCTTATCTAAGAACTTATGATAATCCATTAATTATCATGAGAGAAAATAATCTTCCTCCTCCCTCCCTCATATAAGAGCTGGTTGGTAATTTTGTCAGTAGGGTTATCAAGTTACATCACCTTATCCAGCCAGATGAGGGGGGGGGGGAGGGAGAGCGGCATCTGGAGGGGGAGTAGTAGGGTAAAAGGAGGAGGGAGAAAAGGAAAGAGAGGAAAAGAGGAGTAAAGGAGAAAAGAAGAAGGGAATGAGAGAGAGGGAGGGAGGGGACATAGACAGGGGGAGAGGAAAGGGAGAGAGAGAAAGCGAGGAAGGGGGAAGAGGTCAGAGGAAAGGAAGGGGGTGATCAAACGGGGGGGGTTAAGTCCCCAGTGAGAAATTAAACACCAACTTTAACCTGTAAGAGAGTGTCTCAGGCAGAAAGAAAAACATAGAGAAGAAAATAAACATACTTTACAGTGTATTTGTACAGTCATTGGGTTTTTCTCCCATATGGCGGAGGTCTCAGTAATCCCAGTAGATTAATTTAGCATGGATGGTGGTGAGTATTCAGGGCCTGTGGATTGGTAACTTAGATTGCTGCATAGGGGGTATTAGGGAGGGCCTGGGGAAGAGGGAGAGAACATTAAAGGGAAGGGAAGAGGAGGTGTTAACAAAGAGAGGGGCAGGTTGGGGAAGAAGGGAAGAAGGAAAGGTTAGATTGAGAGGAGGGAATGGAGAAACATTAGGTGGAGGGGAAAAGAAGGATAAAGAAGGCAGGGGAGGAGGAGGGGATAAAGAGGGGGTGGATGGGGGTTGAAGACTAAGGGTATTAAGGAAAGGGAGGGGTAAGGATAGAAGATAGTGTAAGGGGAGGAGAGGGGGATGGACAAGGGGAAAGGGAGGAGGGGAAGATGGAAGGAGGGGAAGGTTTTCAGGGGAAGGATGAAATCCCCATTTGTAGCTAGAGAGTAAGAGCAAACCAGTGAATAAACATCTAAAACAAAGGAGCAATATTTAAGAAGGCACATATAAGGATACTGCGCAAAATGGTTGCGGAAACTTAGGATTCTCTGCTATTATAGTAGAGGCTACAGCAGTTCCATCCAATAGAATCAGCAAGGGTAGTGGAAAATGTTCAAGTCCTGAGCATTTGGCAAGAGAAACTGCAGCCTGATGGTAGAAGGTCAGGGTTGAGGGAAGGGGGGGTAAATGGTGAGGGTTAGGAGAAGGGAGTAAAGGAAGGGAGAGGGTAGGGTGTGAGGGAGGTGATCAGGAAGGAGGGGGAGGTTAAGCTGTTAAGCGCTTCTAGTGCTGAAGTAGATAAGTCAAAGCCACATTTATATCCTCTGTGCAGAAGAGACTAGGTTCTCGTTGGAGGGGCGTCTCTGATTGGATGAGAGGGGTCTCTGTGGGAGAGGGTCCCACTCAGGTGCTGTTGGTCTCAGTCTCTGTGGGGTAGGTACCTCACGGGAGGTTCCAGGATCATCAGGAATGAGTTCCCATCTGTGTAGAAGTGATCTGGCTTGCTGTATGGAGGAGGCAATGAATTGCTGGCCATCTTTTGTGATAAATAGTCGGACAGGAAAGCCCCATCTGTATTTTATTCCTTTCTCTCTCAGGATCTTTGTGCAAAACTGAAAGTTTTGTCGTAGTTGGAGGGTATGTCGGGAGAGATCCGGGAATATCTGGAGATCCAAAAATGTATCTGTGAGTGCACCTTCTTTTGCCGCTGCCCTCAGTAGTTTTTCTCTGAAGGTTAAGTAATGAAGGCTGATGATGAGATCCCGTGGTTTATCACCTTCCATGCTGCGAGGCCGTAGTGCTCTGTGGGCTTTATCTATCAACATCTCTGAATCACTTGAGGGACCTACCAAGGCAGTAAAGAGTTCTAAGAGAAAGTCCTTCAACTCAGGTGGGCCAACCGTTTCCGGTATTCCTCTGATTCTGACATTGTTCCTCCGGGATCTGTCCTCCAGATCAGCAAGTTTGGATTCTAGATCAGAGATCTGGTTGGCAAGATTTTGGGAATAGCTTACTAGACTTGTGTGGTCCACTGTTAGATCTTCCTGTTTACATTCCAGGGTGTCTGTTCTATCGCCAATACTCGCAATGTCCCTTTTCAGCTCTGCATGACTTTTTATAGGTATCAGGGTTACCACTGCTAAGATTAGTGGTCTTTATTGGAGTAACTGCAAATGTGATTCCTCTATTAGAGAGCCTTACTCATGGTGTGGGGTCTTATGAGTTAAATCTCTCTTACTGGAGGAGTTCGTGAGCACTAACCCAAATAGTGGCCCCCACCTAGAAATGGTCTGCAGTGGATAAAGGAGGTAGGATCAGAACAAGGCTAGTGAGCATGCAATCTGTGGTCCTGTTTCCTAGGCTGTGGCCCACCTGAGTTCACACAGATTAACCTCTTGTAGTTCACATATGGAGGAGGGGGGCTTCAATTTAGGTAACCCACACTCTCAGACACAGTTGTCCCCAGTGAGAAAGTTCCAACAAACACACACTACCAGTGCTTCCCAGCAGTCCACTCCTGCTAATGTTCCCAGGGGTGATAGATTAAGTCCAGAACAATAGTGTACTGCTTCAAAGTTCAAAACAGGTAGTTGAGGTAGGTGTGCAGGGTAGATTAGGGGATAAGTTATATTCCCTGTGTGTATGTGCACTATCTATTGCACACTTACTTCAGAGATAAAATGGCGTTGTCCTCCCTTATGAAGTTGTCCCCAGTGAGAAAGTTCCAACAAACACACACTACCAGTGCTTCCCAGCAGTCCACTCCTGCTAATGTTCCCAGGGGTGATAGATTAAGTCCAGAACAATAGTGTACTGCTTCAAAGTTCAAAACAGGTAGTTGAGGTAGGTGTGCAGGGTAGATTAGGGGATAAGTTATATTCCCTGTGTGTATGTGCACTATCTATTGCACACTTACTTCAGAGATAAAATGGCGTTGTCCTCCCTTATGAAGTTCAGGGTTGTGTGCCTGTGTCTGGAGCTGCAAACCATAGGTCCTGATATGCAGCTATTTTTCAAGGAGTATAGTTCTGCCAACTTATATTGTATCCTTTCCTGAAGATTTCAGGCTCTTTGGTGTGCAGGAAAAATCCGAGGTAGGCCGAAGCCTCAGACTTTCCTGAAAATCTTCTGGTACTCCTTTCCAGGTAGATCGAAAATTAGCTCAAACTCTGCCAAATTACAGCTTAGGCTCACTTGCAGTGAGTAAATACTGCTCTAAAGATTTTTATGGGTTGTCAGCCCCCAAATCGTGCTTTACAGCTAATGATTAAGTATTTTTATCAAGAGCTCTGCTAGATTGCGACTGTCTAGGCTGCTGGCTAGCTCCATCCCCCCTTAGAATTGGTTTTAATTATATGTAACTAATGGCTAGATTGCGAGTTTTTGTTGGTAAGGCTTGCGGGGCTAACAAGCCTTTTGTTCCCACCGCTCCCTTAAGCCAACGCTGGTATTACAGGTTTTTTTAAACCCGGCGTTAGCCGCAAAAAGGTGAGCGTAGAGCAGAATTTAGCTCCACATCTCACCTCAATACCAGCGTTGCTTACGGTAGCAGTAAGCTGGCTAAACGTGCTCGTGCACGATTTCCCCATAGGAAACAATGGGGCTGAGCTGGCTGAAAAAAAAACTAACACCTGCAAAAAAGCAGCGTCCAGCTTCTAACGCAGCCTCATTGTTTCCTATGGGGAAAATAAATCTATCTCTACACCTAACACCCTAACATGAACCCCGAGTCTAAACACCCCTAATCTTACACTTATTAACCCCTAATCTGCCACGCCCACTATTGCAGACACTTACATTATATTAGTAACCCCTAATCTTCCGCTCCGGACACCGCCGCCACCTACATTATACTTATGAACCCCTAATCTACTGCCCCCAACATCGCTGCCACCTACATTATATTTATTAACCCCTAATCTGCCCCACCCAATGTCGCCGCAACTATATTAAATTTATTAACCCCTAAACCTAAGTCTAACCCTAACACCCCCCTAACTTAAATATAATTTAAATTAAACTAAATAAATTTAACATAATTAAATAAATTAATCCTATTTAAAACTAAATACTTACCTATAAAATAAACCCTAAGCTAGCTACAATATAACTAATATTTACATTGTAGCTAACTTAGGATTTATTTTTATTTTAAAGGCAACTTTGTATTTATTTTAACTAGGTAGAATAGTTATTAAATAGTTATTAACTATTTAATAACTACCTAGCTAAAATAAGTACAAAAGTACCTGTAAAATAAATCCTAACCTAAGTTACAATTACACCTAACACTACACTATCATTAAACTAATAACCTAAACTACCTACAATTAAATACAATTAAATTAAATAAACTAAATTACGAGAAAAAAAACACTAAATTACAGAAAATAAAAAAAGAATTACAAGAATTTTAAACTAATTACACCTACTCTAATCCCCCTAATAAAATAAAAAAGCCCCCCAAAATAATAAAATTCCCTACCCTATACTAAATTACAAATAGCCCTTAAAAGGGCTTTTTGCGGGGCATTGCCCCAAAGTAATCAGCTCTTTCACCTGTAAAAAAAATACAATACCCCCCAACATTAAAACCCACCTCCCACACAACCCTACTCTAAAACCCACCCAATCCCCCCTTAAAAAACCCAACACTAACCCCCTGAAGATCACCCTACCTTGAGCCGTCTTCACCCAGCCGGGCACAAGTGGTCCTCCATACAGTAGAAGTCTTCATCCGATCGGGGCAGAAGAGGTCCTCCAGATGGCAGAAGGCTTCATCCAGGCGGCATCTTCTATCTTCATCCTTCCGGAGCAGAGCGGGTCCATCTTCAATCCAGCCGACGTGGAGCATCCCCTTCAAACGAAGTCCTAACGAAAAATGAAGGTTCCTTTAAATGACGTCATCCAAGATGGCGTCCCTTGAATTCCGATTGGCTGATAGAATCGTATCAGCCAATCGGAATTAAGGTAGGAAAAATCCTATTGGCTGATGCAATCAGCCAATAGGATTGACCTTGCATTCTATTGGCTGATTGGAACAGCCAATAGAATGCGAGGTCAATCCTATTGGCTGATTGGATCAGCCAATCGGATTGCACTTCAATCCAATTGGCTGATAACATCAGCCAATAGGATTTTTTCTACCTTAATTCCGATTGGCTGATAGGATTCTATCAGCCAATCGGAATTCAAGGGACGCCATCTTGGATGACGTCATTTAAAGGAACCTTCATTCTTCGTTAGGACTTCGTTTGAAGAGGATGCTCCACGTCGGCTGGATTGAAGATGGACCCGCTCCGCTCCGGAAGGATGAAGATAGAAGATGCCGCCTGGATGAAGCCTTCTGCCGTCTAGAGGACCTCTTCTGCCCCGATCGGATGAAGACTTCTGCCTTAAGGAGGACCACTTGTGCCCGGCTGGGTGAAGACGGCTCAAGGTAGGGGGATCTTCAGGGGGTTAGTGTTAGGTTTTTTTAAGGGGGGATTGGGTGGGTTTTAGAGTAGGGGTCTGTGGGTGGTGGGTTTTAATGTTGGGGGGGTATTGTATTTTTTTTTTACAGGTAAACGAGCTGATTACTTTGGGGCAATGCCCCGCAAAAGGCCCTTTTAAGGGCTATTTGTAATTTAGTATAGGGTAGGGAAATTTTATTATTTTGGGGGGCTTTTTTATTTTATTAGGGGGATTAGATTAGGTGTAATTAGTTTAAAATTCTTGTAATTATTTTTTTATTTTCTGTAATTTAGTGTTTGTTTTTTTTCGTAATTTAGTTTATTTAATTTAATTGTATTTAATTGTAGGTAGTTTAGGTAATTAGTTTAATGATAGTGTAGTGTTAGGTGTAATTGTAACTTAGGTTAGGATTTATTTTACAGGTAATTTTGTACTGATTTTAGCTAGGTAGTTATTAAATAGTTAATAACTATTTAATAACTATTCTACCTAGTTAAAATAAATACAAAGTTGCCTGTAAAATAAAAATAAATCATAAGCTAGCTACAATGTAACTATTAGTTATATTGTAGCTAGCTTAGGGTTTATTTTATAGGCAAGTATTTAGTTTAAAATAGGAATAATTTATTTAATTATGTTAAATTAATTTCGTTAAATTTAAATTATATTTAAGTTAGGGGGGTTAGACTTAGGTTTAGGGGTTAATACATTTATTAAAGTGGCGGCGATGTCCGGTCGGCAGATTAGGGGTTAATAATTGTAGGTAGGTGGCGGCGATGTTGGGGGTGGCAGATTAGGGGTTAATAAATATAATGTAGGTGTTGGCGATGTTAGGGGCAGCAGATTAGGGGTTCATAGGTATAATGTAGGTGGCGGCGATGTCCGGGCGGCAGATTAGGGGTTAAAAATATTTATTTTAGTGTTTGCGATGTTGGGGGCCTCGGTTTAGGGGTTGATATGTCATTTATGGGTGTTAGTGTACTTGTTAGCACTTTAGTTAAGAGTTTTATGTTCCAGCGTTAGCCCATAAACCTCTTAACTACTGACTTTTAAATGCGGTAGGAGTCTGGACAGGAGAGGGTGTACTGCTCACTTCTTCCAAGACTCGTAATACCAGCGTTAGGCAAATCCCATTAAAAAGATAGGATATGCAATTGACGTAAGGGGATTTGCGGTAGCCTCGAGTCGCGGAAGAAAAGTGAGTGGTGAGCCTGTACCTGTCAGACTCGTAATACCAGCGATAGGAAAAAAAAGTACATAAATTCTTATGCCTAGATTACGAGTTTGGCATTAGCCTTAAAAAGCAGCGTTGAGAGATCCCAACGCTGCTTTTTAAGGCTAACGCCAAACTCGTAATCTAGGCGTAACAATTTGTTTCAGCTTAGATAAATGGGCATTTAAAGTGACTGTTTACATTAAAAATATATGTACTTTTAGTGTCCTAATTAGAATTGTATTATAATCAATTGTAGCTATATAGCTGATTGTACTGTTTGAATGTTAGTAGCTTATATCTTGGTCTCGTGGTATTTTAAATGCAACTCTGATTTGATAGACTATTGTGAATAAGGCTAGTTATAAAGTTACAATTTGGTTTGCTTTGTAAAGAGTATTGCAACAGTTTTAAACACTGTATAGTTTTACTCATATTCTACTTCCTACAAATATATTTCAATGTGTTTATAGATATTAACTAGTAAAAAGAATTTAGGAATTTATATTAATTTTATTGTCTGGGCATATGCATATTGAGTGAGGGTTTATTTTAAAGGATAATAAATAAGTATATTGTATTATAACCCGGCCATATACTGACATATTATTTGGAGGCATTGCATGAGATATTATTAATATTAATCACATTGATATAATATATTTGTAATAAAGAGAAATTATTATTGGAAAAAAAAAAAATCTAAAAAAAAAATTATTTTTTTATTGTGATTAAATATTTCAAAATAATATTAATATTTTGAAATATTATTAAAAAATTATTTTGAAAAATTGATGAAATATTAATTTTTCATATTTCAAAATTAATATTAATATTTTGAAAGTATAATTTATTTTTTGAAAAATTTAAATATTGATTTTCATATTTCAAAATTATTATTAATATTTTTGAAAATATAATTTTTTTTGAAAAATTGAAATATTGATTTTCATATTTCACTATTAATATGAATGTTTTTGAAAATATAATTTTTTTTCTCTCTTATTGGTCAAAATTGTATTAGCGTTTTTATCTTATTAAGTACAACACTAAAATAACTATGTCTTCAGCAAAAAGTAACGCTAGCATTTCTGTATATGATGAAATTGTGCCCTCCCCAAGATCCTCTGTCCATGAAATGGTTCAGGCAAAAACTCTCAAATTCGAAGCCATGAACCACCTCATGGCTAGACTTGATATTGGGGACGATGTCTACATGTATATTAAGGGGTGTAAAGCTAAGACCAAAGATTTAGTTAAAGATATGTGGTTTGAAGATGGCGAATTATACCAAATTGTACTGCAACTTAATAAATGCACGGAATTTAGAGGGCGTGATGAATTAATTTTCAAAACTTGGCAAATCCTAATGTATTTGAGCTGTGAGATGTCTAGCCAAATGGCAGGACAAGACAGACAATTAGGACGGCTAAGGGATGAAAATTATTCATTACGAGAATTTGAAGAAGCCTTTATTCACGGAAAGGTAGAGGTTCTAGAAGCTAATAAAAAGGTTTCTGACTTTATATAATCAGAAATTGGAAGCTGAATTTAAAGCTTTAGAAGAAGTCTATGAAAAATGCCAAAATAAAAATGTAAAAGCTAGATATCGTGAGGCTGAAAAAGGATATGAACATGAAATAAATGAATTAAAAAGACAAGGGGGCGTGTCTTAGCAGCAATCCTGGTCGGTCGCACTTTCCCTGAGCTCCTGTTGATATTCTAAAAAAACGCCGATTTTGGGAGCCTTTTTACAGTACAAGTATCTGCTTTGCCCATCATTGGGCACCAGCACTCAGTGGCATACCGTATATTTTTAACTGCACTGTATTTTTGACACCGGAGCAGGGGACAAGACAGAAGAGGCCTGGAGCGGCGGCTCATTACAGGTAGCGCTACCCCCCTCGGTACGCCGAGGTTCTTTGCCGACACCAACCATCTCGATATAGCCCACACAGACAACATCTTCTCACAAGGGGGAGCATACTCGCAACAAAGACAACCGGTAACAACAGGGGTATTGGGTGCAAGAGATTTATACACTCCTGTAATTAAAATGGCCCCGCAGAGGAAATCGCACCACAAAATAATATAGACTCCCGCATGGCCAGATTTGAAGAATGGTGTGAACGACTTATTGCTGGAGCTCCATATGATTATTTGATGAGTCGATGGAATGCCGTGAGCACAGTGAATGCACCTAATGAGGGCGAGAAAATTACGTTGTCACCAGAATCAGACACATGGCAGGACAGCCTCCGACACCCGGTGATCAAGCCTGCAATACTGCATAAGCTACAGCATAGGGAGGCGAAGTTGGAGACATTATATGGAACATCACCTGAGTGCCCAGACTCAGGATCCTGGCTGAAAACAAAGATCACCATTAAAGCGCACGCCGGGGAAAGCTGGCTACAAGCGGGAGAACGACCACTACATAGTGCAGCCGAGGGGGAGTCAATGGGGACTCCCCACGAAGCCAAGACAGCAAACCGGAATTACCCCAGGGCTCCTAACACTGTTTTGCACAAGAAGGTTGTACACTTAAAGCCAGCTCTTCTTACAAAGGGAACACCGGAGGAACCAGAAGCCTGCCGCAAACAACTTGGTCATATCTTGCTCCCGGGAAATCACGTTGGGACACTAGAACAGAGTGACCAGAACATACAATCGATCTTGTGGCACTGCACCTACAGCTTCCAGGATCTCTTCCATACAGCTGGAAAGACCCAGCCTCTGTCAGGGACAAATTCTTGGGGCTAAACTTTGAGAACAGATGATAATGCTATGTTCACCCCTTGCCACACAATAATAATGAGGACATTGCCGGGACATTCAAGTATGTTAAACTGTTTTTGATCTGTTGTTTGTTTCTTGAATCTTCGCACTCTAGCTGAGAAATGGCAGGATAGATAGTAGTGAGCAGGAGGGAGATACATATAATAGAGCAGAACCAGCTTGCCTTCATTGCTACCTACGTTATAACATAAATAATGCCAAACCGGGACTCCTATGCAGTATGTATTGAACCGAATGCTCTAGCTTCCTCCTAGATGATATTTTTTTTAATCAGTTTATACTCTATAGTTCTGCTGTACTGTATTTTATGTATTATATTGTTAACACTGTTCTCACATTAGAAAGGCATATCCACTGCTTAGAGGCTCTATCATTCCTTCATTATACATGCACAATATTGAAACACCCCCTTCTCCACGTGGCTAGCGGCCGAAGCCGCGGGAGAGGGCATGAAAAGAATAGTGTGGAGAATGAGGGATAATTATGTAATATCATGAGGTTAGAATCCAGAGCAGACAAGATCTGCACATTTAAGTCCACATCCCTTGGAGATTTAGAAAATGATGCTTCCTGCAGCTACCTATCTCCAGGGTTAATATTGCAGTCTGCGTTCCACCGACCCTGAACAATAAACAGGGATTATTAATCAAACATTAGACTAGTCACCAGTCCCCAACCTTAGTAAACACTTTGGGTTGCATGATCCTAGCTATGTACTTATAG
The DNA here is from genome assembly GCF_027579735.1 of Bombina bombina. Lineage (NCBI taxonomy): Eukaryota > Metazoa > Chordata > Amphibia > Anura > Bombinatoridae > Bombina > Bombina bombina. The sequence continues at coordinate 86,918,470 of NC_069501.1, forward strand.
ATCCCCTCCAGCGGGGTGGGTGTGCTCCTTTCCTACACCCAACATAGATTTGCATAGGGTGCTATAAAAATAAAATGAACATTGATGTTATAAGGTGTGGTATTGGCTTTTAAGTTAAAAGCTTCAGAATATATTGTTAATATGGTTATTGACTTGTTTTACCTATCATTTCCCTACTTGCCCTTTTACATATATATACTAAAAATTATAGACCCAAAAGTGGTCTGAACTGAAGCAATTAGGGACAATAAAAATAAGAAAATGAGGGTTGTAACTTAAGATGTGCAAAAATGCATGATTGTATTTTTAATGAGCAATGTTTGTATTATTCTTCTGCATTTCAGCACTACTGTATACTATTAAGTAATAACTGTATTGTACAACTCCTCAATAAAAAATTAAAAAAATAAAATAAAAAAGACAAATCAGCAGCAATAACGAACCTTTAAGTAATAACACTAATGCTGAAATTATTAACTCAATTAAGGACTGGGTCAGAAATGAATTTCAAAATACCAGGCGGGAGGATAGACAAAAGTACCCAAATTATAGCCCTAATTCAGGCCCAGAGATAACTTTTTCCCCTAGGCAATTACCTAACTCTGGAGGACAAGATGATTATTACACCTCAGAGGAAGAGGTCAGTTACTATAGTGGATCAGAAGGGGGGGCTAGCTTCTCAGACAGCCCATATAAAAATACACGGGTGAGATTTCAGCATAGTAAAAATAAGACAGATAAAAGGCACTCTAACTCAAACAATTAGGATGGCTAAGGGATGAAAATAAGTCCCCAATGAAATCCATTAATGTACTTAATAAAGTGTATGACACCCCTACAATAATTAAATTCCTAAAGAATGCAGTACGCCCATTTTCCAAAGGGGGAACCACTTCCATAATTGACCACTTAGAGGCCTTTGAAAATGCTTTATCTATAATGAATGTTACAAGTGAGCAGTTAAAAATTGAATTTCTGCCCTGGGTATTTGAAGGTAAATATCACAAATTCTTTGCTTCACTAAAGGATATGAATATTCATTCCTGGGATGAGACAAAGCGACAGTGCAGAAAGGAATTCGGGCAACATCGCACTAAAACTGCAGCAAAAATAGCTGTATATGGTTTAAAATGTAGTGCAAATCAAAGCCCCATAGAATTCCTTTCCATACTGAAAAGTGCGTACAGTATGGCTGAAGATAATCCCATATTTGAATGCTCAGAATTTGTGAATTTATTTTTTGAAGCACTGCCCGCACCCATCAAAATTAATTTAGCTAGAGATTTTGAGAACTGCTCATTGGAATGGCTGATCAAAGAGAGTACAAAGTTATACTGTATTCAGCAGTCCAGTGAACAGGGGGATAAAAAGGAGAGAAAGCCCAATCCTAAAATTGTGGCAGAAACCAGGGTGTCACCTAGTCCCCTCAATTTGGAGTCTAAAAAGAAAACCTATGCGGAAGTGGCCAGAGAACACAGGCCATCCCCACAAAGGTTTAACTCTACACCTCCCCCAACAAGGGCTGAGGCGCAGAGAGACTATACCCAAAATGGAGGGCATACCCAGGTAAATAATTACTCCCAAAGAGAAGAATACCTACAAGATAATAGATATCCCTGCAAAGGTAGATACAATAAGTGGCAAAAATACTCTCGGGATAACCAGACACCCCAAGTAAATAGTGCTCCCCAAAATACTAACGCTGAACAAGTTGAACCCCAGGGGCAACCACGCCAGGATAGAAATAGCGGCCCTGATTCTGAGGGGACCCAAGGGCCCAGGAATCACTACTATGGGGCATCAAGGGATAGGCCCAGGGGTAGAGGTAACTTGTACGATCAAGTAGATCAGCTTAGTACCCAGCTAATTCGGTTGAGCGAACAAGTCGCTAATATGAGTCAAGCGTTTACGGCTCAGCAACCTAACAATCCTTTTTTAGGCATACAGCCAGTGGCCAGCAGTGGGCCACAGGCACAGTCATAAATACTGCAGTATATGTTGATGGTTGTTCTTACCATGCCACTATTGAAAATGAGCGCAGACTAGTCGCTGGCATTGGTATAAATTGGGCCAATGGATTCCCAAATATATCTATAGGTTTCAACATTGGACCAAGATCCAGTCAAGTTGCAGAACTCACTGCTGTTCTAAAAACCATTGAAATGGCTAATGAAAATGGTATTCATGAATTTGTAATCATAACTGACTCAAGTTATGTGCGTGACAGTTTTGTTGAATACCTACCAACTTGGAAAAGAAATGGCATGCATAAAAGCAATAACAAACCAGTCAAACATGGCAAGTTGTTCTGCGAGATTGATAATCTGGTGGTATCAAATTATTTAACCATACACTGGAAAAAGACCAAGGGTCATTCCAGAATTCAAGGTCCTGATAAGGAAGGCAATGATCTTGCAGATTCATTAGCCAAACAAGGAGCCATAACTGGAGAACTCCTTAATATCGACCACTTAATGGGTGCAATTCAGGTAGAAGCCATTACCAGAAACCAGGCTAAACAACAGAGTGAGCCTAACCTGGTACAATGGAGTCAGGATTCTCCTAGTGAGGACCTGATCTCTAGTCAAAAAGAATACCCCATTGTAGGCATCTTCTATAAACACATAGAAGATCCTGAAAGCAACCCCATCTCAAAAGATGATTGTTTTGGCAAGGAAGATCTTTGAATCTTAATGAAGTCCAGATCCCAATTCAAATTACAGGATAGTTTGTTAATTAGAACCTCCAAAACTGGCATCCAGCAATGGGTAGTACCCACCAAGTTCAGGGGTCTCATGCTTCAACATGCCCACTATGCTCCCACCGCTGGCCATCGTGGTGCCAAACTCACGTATGAAATATTGCATGATTACGCCTTTTGGCCGCACATGTTTAATGATGTTCAAACCTACTGTCAAGGTTGTTTAATCTCTCCACAGTTCCAACCCACTGCACCAAAGCATAGAGCGCCTTTGCAGAAAAGGGTAACAAAGAGGTAACAAATACATGTTAACAGTGACATGCATGTTCACTAAATGGGTAGAGTGCATCAGTGCACCTAACAATAGTGCTGAAACATGAGCAGCATTGCTCATCAACCACGTGTTTTCCAGATTTGGTTTGCCCCAAAGAATTGAATCAGATTGGGGAACCCACTTCACTAGTGAAGTGATGACCAAAATGTGGAAAATACTAGGGATTAAAAGAAAGCTCCATATTGCATATAGAGCTGCCTCAAGTGGTGGTGTAGAGCGTTACAACCAGTCCATTGTGAAAATCCTCAAAATATTTGTGATTGAAACGGGTAAAGACTGGGATGTAAAACTACCTCTAGTCCTAATGGCATTAAGAGCAACTCCAAGTAGTGCTACCAAGATGTCACCTTTTGAACTGATGACTGGTAGAAGAATGATTTTACCTCAGCATCTACTGTACCGTACATCAGACCAGAACTTGATAAACACTGCCAATACACATCAATATGTGGAGAACCTAATAAAGCACCTGCAATATGCCTTTGCATTTGCTCAAAGGAACTTAGAGAAAGCCGCAACTGCCACTAAAACCTATTATGATCTCAAGACGTCCAAAAAGGAATATGAAATAAATGATAAAGTTTATCTTTATAACTTTGGAAGAGATCAGGTTAAGGAGAAGAAATTTCTTCCATCATGGAAAGGTCCTTTTGTCATTACTGACAAAATATCTCCAGTGGCCTATAAAATAAGGATCCCCAAAAGTGATAGTTTCATAGATAAATGGGTCCATATCAATCAGTTGCGAGCGTGTCATCCTAGGTCCCAACTACAAGTCATAGAGGGAGAATGAAGTGTCATATCCCCAAATGCACTAAAGACATACTGTAGTTTAAAGATGTCTATCTGATAAACATGAAGGCTCAAAAATGACGGACTCTCTATATAGAAGACTGTCTATAATGCATACCGTCAACATCCTCACCAAATACCGTTGACCTTAAGCCAATTTAAATACATGTGTCCTACATCTATTTAAAATTGGAAGGGGGCTTTATGTCAAGGTATATGTGAAGATTAATATATATATTATTTTATATTTGGCTATCAGCACCAAATTATTCATTCTTTTATAAGACATTAAATGCTTTGACTGACCAAAATTTAATCCTCCCCCATTCAGTATGCAAAGTTACAATGCGGCCAAATGAGGACAATAAAACATTTGGTCCACTTAACTTAAACAGTCACTTAAAAAGAAATGTTGTCAAAGTTATCTTGGAGGGAGAGCAGAGGTTTATAGCTTGAATTAGGATAGGACCATTAAACCATTTCAAAGGCAAAAACTTCAATAAGAGATGGTCAATCTATATTAGCTGTATACTCAGTATATGAAATCAGATATGAGACACTTTTTCCTGATTAACATAGCTTTTGAAGCTCACAGCCCTGCAGGGGGTAGCAAACAGGGGCCTGATGGTCCACCAAACCAGCATAAATCAGGGAATGTATGGAGACGACATTCTGGGCATAAAGCCAGATAAGCAAGTAAAATTCTGACTGCATAGTGATTAGCATAGACTTGTTAATTACCCCTGCCTGTGTATTGAAGCAATGAAAGTTTGACCAGCAAAAACACATGTTTACAATATAGCTATTTGAATTAATTTTGTTATAGTAATTGATATCATTTTGTTTGTGTATAACAATGTGTAATCAGCTGGATTTTATATAAATAAGGGAATACTCAAATGAGTGTATGTGTATATATATATGTGTGTGTGTGTGTGGGATATACATATGTACAGTATATTCAGACACATATTAAACATGGAGACCTGAGAGCTAAAATTTCAAAATGTTTTTACCTATATATATATATATATATATATATATATATATATATATATATATATATATATATATATATTAGAAGCATTGAATGTTTTAGGATTTAAAATGAGCATTCTAACAATTATCTCTTTCATTCCAGGCATTTAAGAAGTACACATATAATTGATATTTTAAATGATATCCTGTGTATTTTATCCTCTCAAAGAGAGATATACAGATATGAAATATTAATCTGTATGGAATAATAATCCAATGTAAATATAATTGTGTGAGAACCACATATATCTATGTATGTGATGTTGAGCGGATGGCTGAAGAAGGAAATTGAATCCAGGATGAGGATATTATGATTTTAAGTTGTTTCATAAAAGATACGGTTTTAAATGCAATTTTTATATTATAAGTGGAATAAATTCATGTGTGGTCTTAAAATAATCAGAATAAATAATGTGACATAGTACAGTACATTTGAACATGTAACTTATTAATATAAGAAATTATGGCATTTTATATGAACATTTTAAAGAAATGTTTTTACTGTCTAGAAATGGTTAAATGAATCTGTTTGTTTGTCATGCTGCCTCCGGTGCTGCGATGCAAGAATTACAACCAAAAGACAATTGGTTGTTAACAAAGATGCATTTCCCTAGCAACATACATTTCCAAAATGAACCAATAAGAAGGGACAAGGTTCCGTAAGGGCAAATCACAAAGCAGATCCGGAGGGCCTATCCAATTCGCCAATGATAGTACTAAACAAAAAGGGGTGGGGCTATATCACATGATTTAACCCCAAGCATAGAGAGAGAAAGGGGCTAATGCTTGCTAACTTTTGCTGAAACTTTGGCTGGCTGTCTGTGTGCTAAACTGTGACTGATAAAAATTTGGCTGCGTTACATACAGTTACAAAAGGCATAATAGCTACCTTTCTTTTCCACATGCAAAAACTCAATCTTGGTATTCTGAGGCGAATTGGATAAACAAAGAAGTTTTTGGGAGATTGAACTACAATTTAGTTCAAACTGGTGATGTATGATTGTTCTAAATTTTAAATATTTTAAACAAAGGTAATTGGTAAGACCATAGTCAAATTGTAGTTAATAGATTTAAAGGGGCACTCAGTATTTTAAACTTGTGTTTCATACTCCTGTATAGTGTTAAGTTTATCTTTTGTATGCTAAATAATTTATCTTTGCAAAATGTGTATATATATATATATATATATCTTAGAATTGGTTTTAATTATAAGTAACTAAGAATTTATTTCAGCTTAGATTAATGGGCATTTAAATTGACTGTTTACATTAAGAATATATGTACTTTTAGTGTCCTAATTAGAATTGTATTAGAATCAATTGTAGCTATATAGTTGATTGTACTGTTTGAATGTTAGTAGCTTATATCTTGGTCTCATTGTGGTATTTTAAATGCAACTCTGATTTGATAGACTATTGTGAATAAGGCTAGTTACAATTTGGTTTGCTTTGTAAAGAGTATTGCAACAGTTTTAAACACTGTATAGTTTGACTCATATTCTAGTTCCTACAAATATATTTCAATGTGTTTATAGATATTAACTGGTAAAAAGAATTTAGGAATTTATATTAATTTTATTGTCTGGGTATATGCATATTGAGTGAGGGTTTATTTTAAAGGATAATAATTAAGTATATTGTATTATAACTCGGCCATATACTGACATTAACCAAAATAAAAAAATGAAACCTAATCTAATACTCCTATAAAAACATCCCCTAATCTGACACTAAACTACCAATAGCCCTTAAAAGGGCCTTTTGTAGGGCATTGCCCTAAGTTTAACAGCTCTTTTACTTTAAAAAAAAATTTGTATAGGCATTTTTATAGGTATTGCTCTTTTACTGCCCATTAAAAAAAGCCCTATGTTAAAAAGCAAAACACCCCAAAAAAACAAAAACAAACTAACTCTAACCCCGAAATAGGTACTCACAATTCCTAAAGTCCTATCAGTGAAGGTCTTCTTCCAAGCGGCTTCATCTTCATCCCGGTTTTGCGGAGCCATCTTCAATCTTTATCCAGTGGTGGAAGTGCTGAGGCGGCGCGGATCGGAGCAGGATCGGCGACGGTGCGGACATCCAACGTGGAGGCTTCTCTTCATGCGATCATCCGCCACATGCTGAAGATTGTATGCAAGGTACCCCTTTTATATTTGGGTACCTTGCATTCCTATTGGCTGAAATTTTCAAATTAGCCAATAGGATGAGAGCTACTTAAATCATATTGGCTGTTCAAATCTATTAAATATCAATATTTTTGGTAAAATTACTATATATACCTGTATATCTTTATAAATATATACAGATATAGATAGTAGAGATGTGCAAGCCATAAAATGTGGTTTCAGACAAAATTTTCATTTTGGATATTCAAGGAAATTAGTTACCCCCAAATATTCGGTGGCTGCACTATTCGGATAATTGGATAACGAATATCGAATTTTCGTTAAACATTTAATACATGTTTCATAGCTACAGGTGATAAGTTCACCTGTAGCTACAAATATTTACCTTAATGTGCTCTGGAGAGCGCGCTAACTCGACCCTCCACCCTGGCAACCCAATAGGGTTAGCACGCTTTCCAGCGCATTATGGTAAGTAACACTAAAAAAAAAAAATTTGAGGAAATTAATAAATGCTGACAAATTTACGAATTACAAAAAAGAAAATCGAATTTTCATAATAAATGTGCATTTGTACGAAAAAAATGCCCATCTATAATAGATATATCAAAATATATATGTTTTTTTACACATATATAGAGAATCATATATTTTAAAATAAAAATAAAATGTTATTCTTAATAAAGAACAATTTCTATTAAAAACACATTAAAACATATTACAAATAAATAAAAATGATATTGCATGTTTATAGGTATTTGAATGAGATAGACTCAAAGGTGTATATGTATGTAAATACATATACATATATACACATACACACACTATATATATATATATATATATATATATATATATATATATATATATATATATATGTAGTATATATATATATACACACATACACATATATATAATATATATATATTTATATATATATATATATATATATATATATATACACACATACACCATACATACATACATACATACATACACATATACACACAAACACACACACACACATATATATATATATATATATATATGTGTGTCTATATATGTGTATATATATATATATATATATATATATATATATATATATATATATATATATATATATATCTATGTATGTGTGCACGTACATAAACTTTTTTTTACCTTTACACTTTACTTCAGGTCTCAATTTGGGCTAAATATTCTAGCACATTTTCTAATTTTGTTGAAGCGCAACCTATAACTTTCAACTTGGGAAATGAGCGTTATTTAGCGCGGTTGCAATTTCCATTGAAAGTATAGGTTGCACTCAAGGGACGTCAACCACGCTAGCCCTTCACGCTTACCCTTCTTCTCCATTGGTAAGTCCCCACCAGAAAATATGCAATTGTGCAGCCTTTCTGTACAAATTTGTTGATATTTTTTTCTTTACAGAAATGAAGTGGTGGCCATCTTGAAGACATTGCCACCATATTTTTAAAGGCAAATCCATAAACTTTCCTTAAACTGTGAGCTCTAATTTTCAGGGGATCACCAGTGGTTTGTAAAATGGCCCCCTTAGAGGTGTGAGGCCAGTCTCAATGGCTACCTCCGAGACCCCTGTAGTTGTGCCCCAGCCCACAGACCAGTTCAGCACTAATGACCAGTTCCTACCAAAATCAATTTAAATATCTTTAACTTGCTCTTTCATATGTTTGTATGTTCTGATCCTTTCATTTATCTGATGTAATATTTGATCAGTAACAAATCTTGCTTTGTAATTCTGTAAAGTAACATATTCTCCATATGCTTTTTTGTACATTGATTCCGATATATATAAATAAATATATATATATATATATATATATATATATATATATATATATATAAAAGTTTATTGCCATATGTAGGTAAAAATTAAGAGGTTCATAAAAACCTATATGTAGTGGATTTACTGCTTACTTACAAGTCTGAAATTTCTTGGTGAGAAAACATTCCCAGCTATAGAAGCTCCTTCGTACATTATTGAAAAGCTTTGTAGAACCATTAAAAGTCTCTTCTTCTCCTTGAGCGGCATCATAGATTGCGCTTGAAAATTCTAACATTTTCTGTGAAGGAAATAACAATGGGCTTCTTAAAGCTAATATATTATGCATAAAACTATACATACACGCATTTATTGGTCTATATCAGTGTGATAAAACAGCCATTTTATATCAGAGCAAAGCACAGCTTGTTTAATTTTAAAATAAAATATATTTTATATTTACATGTAAAACAATAATGGACAAGCACAAACTCAATTCAAGTAGTGTATAGCTTTAATTAATAAAAACCCATATGATTGCCCTTACTAGACAATAATGAATGCTAAGGCATAAAACATGAGCATGTGTCCTCGCAGCCCTCATATATATCAACCCAAGCTGCTTCAGTTAGACACTAAGCATAAAGTATAAAAACATAATAAAGAAACTTCTCCTTTACGTGTTTCGTTTGCTTTCTCAGCAAACTTTGTCAATAAACTAAATTAACCTATTAACCCCTAAACCTAACAACCCGCTAACTTTATATTAAATATTACCTCATCCCTATCTTATAATAAATTTAAACTTACCTTTAGATTTAAATTAAACTATATTAAACTACTAATTAACCTACCCTAACTATTAGACTAAAATTACATTAAACTACAAATTAAATTAACTATATTATATATTTAAAAACCTAATCCTACTCAAATAATTTAAACCTACTATTAAAAATTACAGTTACAAAAAACTAACAACTAAGTTACACAAAATAACAAACACTAAGTTACAAAAAAATAAACACTAAATTACACAAAATAAAAAATAAATTATCAAATATATAAACTAATCTAAGAGCCCTATGAAAATAAAAAAGTCCCCCCAAAATAAAAAAAAACCCTAGCCTAAACTGAACTACCAAAAGGGCCTTTTGTGGGGCATTGCCCCAAAGAAATCAGCTCTTTTACTTGTAAATAAAATATACAAATACCCCCCAACAGTAAAACCCACCACCCACACAACTAACTCCCCAAATAAAAACCTAATCTAAAAAACCTAAACTCCCCATTGACCTGAAAAGGTCATTTGTATGGGCATTGCCCTTAAAAGGGCATTTAGCTCTTTTTTAAAAGCCCAAACCCTAATCTAAAATTAAAACCCACCCAATAAACCCTTAAAAAAGCCTAACACTAAACCCCGAAGATCAACTTACAGTTTCTGAAGAGCCGACATCCATCCTCAACGAAGTGGCAGAAGTCCCCATCGAAGCCGGCAGAAGTCTTCATCCAAGCAGGCCGACGTCTTCATCCAAGCCGGCAGAAGTTTTCATCCAGACGGCATCTTCTATCTTCATCCCTTTTAAGTTTAGTTTAGGCTAGGGTTTTTTTTTTTTATTTTGTGGGGGCTTTTTTTATTTTCATAGGGCTCTTAGATTAGGTGTAATTAGTTTAAATATTTGATCATTTATTTTTTATTTTGTGTAACTTAGTGTTTATTTTTTGTAACTAAGGCCTAGATTTAGAGTTGGGCGGTAGCCGTCAAAACCAGCGTTAGAGGCTCCTAACGCTGGTTTTTACCGCCCTCTGGTATTTGGAGTCAGTCATTAAAGGGTCTAACGCTCACTTTCCAGCCGCGACTTTTCCATACCGCAGATCCCCTTACGTCAATTGCGTATCCTATCTTTTCAATGAGATCTTTCTAACGCCGGTATTTAGAGTCGTGTCTGGAGTGAGCGTTAGAAATCTAACGACAAAACTCCAGCCGCAGAAAAAAGTCAGTAGTTAAGAGCTTTCTGGGCTAACGCCGGTTTATAAAGCTCTTAACTACTGTGCTCTAAAGTACACTAACACCCATAAACTACCTATGTACCCCTAAACCGAGGTCCCCCCACATCGCCGCCACTCTATTAAAATTTTTTAACCCCTAATCTGCCGACCGCCACCTACGTTATCCTTATGTACCCCTAATCTGCTGCCCCTAACACTGCCGACCCCTATATTATATTTATTAACCCCTAATCTGCCACCCCCGCTATCGCTGACCCCTGCATATTATTATTAACCCCTAATCTGCCGCTCCGTACACCGCCGCTACTTACATTATCCCTATGTACCCCTAATCTGCTGCCCCTAACACCGCCGACCCCTATATTATATTTATTAACCCCTAATCTGCCCCCCACAACGTCGCCTCCACCTGCCTACACTTATTAACCCCTAATCTGCCGAGCGGACCGCACCGCTACTATAATAAAGTTATTAACCCCTAATCCGCCTCACTCCCGCCTCAATAACCCTATAATGAATAGTATTAACCCCTAATCTGCCCTCCCTAACATTGCCGACACCTAACTTCAAACATTAACCCCTAATCTGCCGACCTGAGCTCACCGCTACTCTAATAAATTTTTTAACCCCTAAAGCTAAGTCTAACCCTAACACTAACACCCCCCTAAATTAAATATAATTTAAATCTAACAAAATAAATTAACTCTTATTATATAAATTATTCCTATTTAAAGCTAAATACTTACCTGTAAAATAAACCCTAATATAGCTACAATATAAATAATAATTATATTGTAGCTATTTTAGGATTAATATTTATTTTACAGGTAACTTTGTATTTATTTTAACCAGGTACAATAGCTATTAAATAGTTAAGAACTATTTAATAGCTAAAATAGTTAAAATAATTACAAAATCACCTGTAAAATAAATCCTAACCTGTTACAATTAAACCTAACACTACACTATCAATAAATTATTTAAATAAAATACCTACAATTATCTACAATTAAACCTAACACTACACTATCAATAAATTAATTAAATACAATATCTACAAATAAATACAATGAAATAAACTAACTAAAGTACAAAAAATAAAAAAGAACTAAGTTACAAAAAATAAAAAAATATTTACAAACATTAGAAAAAAATTACAACAATTTTAAACTAATTACACCTACTCTAAGCCCCCTAATAAAATAACAAAGCCCCCCAAAATAAAAAAATGCCCTACCCTATTCTAAATTACAAAGTTCAAAGCTCTTTTACCTTACCAGCCCTGAACAGGGCCCTTTGCGGGGCATGCCCCAAAGAATTCAGCTCTTTTGCCTGTAAAAAAAACCATACAATACCCCCCCCCAACATTACAACCCACCACCCACATACCCCTAATCTAACCCAAACCCCCCTTAAATAAACCTAACACTAAGCCCCTGAAGATCTTCCTACCTTGTCTTCACCATGCCAGGTTCACCGATCGGTCCAGAGTCTTGATCCAAGCCCAAGCGGGGGGCTGAAGAGTGACGTCCATCCTCGGGCTGAAGTCTGGATCCAAGCGGTGGCTGAAGAAATCCATCATCGGGCTGAAGTCGGAAGTCCATCATCGGGATGAAGTCTTCTATCAAGCCGCATCTTCAATCTTCTTTCTTCTGGAGCGGAGCGGAGCCATCTTCTTTCCAACCGATGCGGATCCAACCTCTTCAACCGACGCCTACTCGCCGAAAGAAGGTTCCTTTAAGGGACTTCATCCAAGATGGCGTCCCTCGAATTCTGATTGGCTGATAGGATTCTATCAGCCAATCGGAATTAAGGTAGGAAAATTCTGATTGGCTGATGGAATCAGCCAATCAGAATCAAGTTCAATCCGATTGGCTGATCCGATCAGCCAATCAGATTGAGCTCGCATTCTATTGGCTGATCGGAACAGCCAATAGAATGTGAGCTCAATCTGATTGGCGAGTTAATAAGTGTAAGGTTAGGGGTGTTTAGACTCGGGGTTCATGTTAGGGTGTTAGGTGCAGACGTAGGAAGTGTTTCCCCATAGGAAACAATGGGGCTGCGTTAGGAGCTGAACGCGGCTTTTTTGCAGGTGTTAGTTTTTTTTTCAGCTCAAACAGCCCCATTGTTTCCTATGGGGGAATCGTGCACGAGCACGTTTTTGAGGCTGGCCGCGTCCGTAAGCACCGCTGGTATCTAGAGTTGCAGTGGCGTTAAATTATGCTCTACGCTCCCTTTTTGGAGCCTAACGCACTGAAAACCCTGCCATTCTGTTAACTCTAAATACCAGCGGTATTTAAAAGGTGCGGGGGGAAAAAAGCACGCGTAGCTAACGCACCCCCTTGGCCGCAAAACTCCAAATCTAGGCGTTAGTGTTTATTATTTTGTGTAACTTAGTTGTTAGTTTTTTGTAACTTAGTTGTTAGTTTCTTGTAACTTTGTAATTTTTAATAGTAGGTTTAAATTATTTGAGTAGGATTAGGTTTTTAAATATATAATATAGTTAATTTAATTTGTAGTTTAATGTAATTTTAGTATAACAGTTAGGGTAGATTAATTATTAGTTTAATATAGTTTAATGTAATTTTAGTATACTAGTTAGGGTAGGTTAATTAATAGTTTAATATAGTTTAATTTAAATCTAAAGGTAAGTTTAAATTTATTATAAGATAGGGATGAGTTAATATTTAATATAAAGTTAGTGGGTTGTTAGGTTTAGGGGTTAATAGGTTAATTTAGTTTATGGCGATGTGGGATGTTTAGTAAGTGGTAGTGATGTGGGAGGCCAGGGGTTTAGGGGTTAATAACTTTATTTAGTTGCGGTGGGCTCCGGGAGTGGGGGGATAGGGGTTAATACTTTTATGTAAGTGGCGGCGGTGGCGGGGCGGCAGATTCGGGGTTAATAACATAATGTAGGTGGCGACGGTGTAGGGGGCGGCAGATTAGGGGTTAATAACATAATGTAGGTGGCGGCGGGGTCAGGGAGCGGCGGGATAGGGGTTAAACAGTTTAGTATAGTGGCGGTGCTTAGTGACAGTATATAAATAAAGCTGTGAAAAAGCTGAATAGCAGCGAGATTGATGACCGTTAGTTAACAACAGTCCACTGCTCATTGCCCCGTACTTGGTGCGCGGCTTTTTGACACCTTTTTTGTTAAATATGGAGAGCGTATTCAGGTCCGCAGCCGCGATGTTAGGCGAGCGTATTTGTTCCGTCGAATGCAAGTAAAAAGACGGCTTGATAAGTAGGCCTCTCTATGTATGCCATAGAAACAGCAATCATTTTTCTATTAGGTAATTCATTGATGGCTAGGGAACTTTGGATATATAACCCTCTTTAGAAAGCAGAGAGACCTCTCTTTAAATTGAAGGTATGTTTGATTATTACAGTGGCAATGGAATAATTTCACGTTACATTAAGTATATGGAATATAAATACGTTGTGGTAGTATTCCCATCTCATCCCCACAATCCCAAGAAGTAGTATAAGATCCCTTTTTATAATATCCTTTGTGTCTTTATATCCTAGGTTATTACAATACAAATCACACGTATCATAAAGCCGTGGCAATATCTTTTGGGGTGTGGTAACTATAAACTCTAAGTTATGTATATAGTATCATAAATATTCAAAACTATATTTAAAAATAATAGCATAGTATCCTAGCAGACTACTGCTTACCCATGAGGTGGTAATAGATTGTTACTGTCTGTGTGTGTGTGTGGGGGGGGGGGGGGCAGGTGACCACAGCTAAATATTAAAGCTACAGTGAGTATTGTTATTACCTAGACCAAGCTTTATACAATGTTTTAATCCATCTTCTCATTCCTTCACCTTTCTTCTTGCTCTGCATAGAGCTCCAGACACAAATAAGAAACAAAACCTACCTGTAAATTTAGGACAGCTGGCACAGCACCCCTTACAACCTTCAAGTGGCATACACCTTACTCTGATTGTATCTCTTTATGTTTTCTTGGTTACCAGTATATGTTTAGGAGCCATTTACTTGCATAGGGAAATACCACAAAACTAACAATATATTAACATTTTTTTTACATTAATGAATATACATTTTCTGTCAAAACTGTAGAAAAACTGTTTGGATTACAGTAAAGGGAGGAAGTATAAATTAAAGGAACATACCACTCCAAATGTTTTATTGTTTAAAAAGATAGATAACAACTTTACTACCCATTCCCCAGCTTGCACAACCCACATAATATACTTAATATAATAGCCTTTAAACCTCTACATTTCTGCCTGTTTCTAATCCCCTACAGGTTGATTTTATTAAGTGCATTTTATTAGCTTTTCAAAACAAGACAGTGCTAGATCATGTGGGCCATATAGATAACACTGTGCTCACTCCGGTGGAGTTACAGATGAGTCAGCACTGATTGGCTAAAATGCATGTCTGTAAACAGCACTGAGATAAGGGGGCCGTCTGCAGAGACTTAGATACAAGGTAATAACAGAGGTAAAAAGTATATTAGTATAACTGTGTTGTTTATGCAAAACTGGGGAATGGGTAATAAAGGGATTATCTATCTTTTTAAACAATAACAATTCTCGAGTAGACTGTCCCTCAAAATTAGACTTTCATGATTCAGATAGAGAATGTAATTTTAAACAACTTTCCAATTTACTTCTGGTATCAAATTTGCATTGTTCTCTTGGTATCTTTTATTGAAAAGTAAAACTAGGTAGGCTCATAAGAGCTCAGAAGTGTGTACGTGCCTTTAGTACTCTATGACAGCAATGTTTTGCAACATTATTTGTAGCTGTTTTATACAAAGTTGCAAAACACTTTTGTCATAGAATAATAAAGACACGTGCACACTCCTGAGCTCTTATGAGCCTACCTAGTTTTACTCTTCAATAAAAGATACCAAGAGAACAACGCAAATTTGACAACAGAAGTAAATAGGAAAGCTGTTTAAAATTGTCTGCTCTATCTGAATCATGAAATTTAATTTTGAATTTACTGTCCCTTTAAAGCTTTTATAATGCAGATCCTGTGTGCAATTAATAAATGTATATATACCTACATTAACAAGGAATGTTAGCTTTTCTATTTCCACATTCGGGACACCTAATCCGATATATTTAAGTTTCTCCTCTGCCTCTCGTTGTTTAGTTTTGATTTGATTCTCCAGGGCAGGTAAAGTTTTCTGAAAAAAGTAAAAGATCTATAGTTACGAATGATATATGGTATAAATTAGCTTTTTAATTTTAAAATTGACATTAAAAACAAAATAAACGCTAGATAAAATGTTTTATTTAAAGCAAAGATTAGCATGAAAATAGTAAGTTCTCTTGAGGGGTCAGGCAGCAACAGGTGTTAGTCTTTTTAACCCTCTATTGTTCAAGCTTTCTAACATTCTGATATTCCAGACCAGCATTAGCCCCAAAGGACCATGATTCTATCAAAATAAACGCCTAGATTACGAGTTTTGCGTTAACACGGGTGCAGTGCTAATGAGCAGTTTATGCTCACCGCTCACCTGCAGACAGCGCTGGTATTACGGGTTTTTAGAAACCCGGCGTTAGCCGCAAAAAAGTGAGCGGAGAGCAAAATTTAGCTCCACATCTCACCTCAATACCAGCGCTGCTTACATTAGCGGTGAGCTGGCTAAACGTGCTCTTGCACGATTTCCCAATAGGAATCAATGGAGGAGAGCCGGCTGAAAAAAAACCTAACACCTGCAAAAAAGCAGCGTTCAGCTCCTAACCCAGCCCCATTGATTCCTATGGGGAAACAAAAGTTATGTCTACACCTAACACCATAACATGAACCCCGAGTCTAAACACCTCTAATCTTACACTTATTAACCCCTAATCTGCCGCTCCGGACACCGCCGCCACCTACATTATACTTATGAACCCCTAATCTGCTGTCCCCAACATCGCCGAACCCTACATTATATTTATTAACCCCAAATCTGCCGTCCCCAATGTCGCTGCAACCTAACTACATTTATTAACCCCTAATCTGCCGCCCACAACGTCGCCGCCAC
Source organism: Bombina bombina (assembly GCF_027579735.1). NCBI lineage: Eukaryota > Metazoa > Chordata > Amphibia > Anura > Bombinatoridae > Bombina > Bombina bombina. The sequence continues at coordinate 86,935,267 of NC_069501.1, forward strand.
TATAATAAAGTTATTAACCCCTAAACCTAAGTCTAACCCTAACCACCCTAACTTAAATATAATTTTAAAAAATCTAAATAAAATTTCTATCATTAACTAAATTATTCCTATTTAAAACTAAATACTTACCTATAAAATAAACCCTAAGATAGCTACAATATAACTAATAGTTATATAAAATATAATAAAATATTATTATTATTTTGTAAGAAAAATAAGAGTGAGAGCCACTATATTTACATATATTGTATTGCCTACATTATTTATCTCCCAACTTACTGTTAGTTCACCCTGAATATGTAAATAAAACTGCTTGAACGTCTTTGTTAGGTAATTAATCAGCGAATTTGTTTTTAATTGTACAGCTAATCAGCCCTGTGTGGTCCCTTTAGATATTGCATGACATGTGTGCTGCCTTATGATCTATGATTACGGCAATATAACGCTGAAGTGCGTCAAATCTTCACTATTTGCTGTATTTTTTACCTTGGGCTATTAGCCCCAATAAAATTGTTTTTTTATTCATACAAATGCCGGACTCTGGACTTGTTTTCTAATTGCTGGGCCTATGAATCTTATCTGCCATCAGTATCTATGTTTCTATGTCAGGTCTAATATGCAAGGTAGCATTCATGGGAGACAAATAGGTAGAGGGCCCTGCCAAAAGTTGCACTCTCATGAAGATGATCTACAAAACAGCTGGGCTTGCAAGCTTACATGCTAAGGGGGTTAAGGGGAGGAAAAAAGGAGGAGAGGAACAGAGGTAAAAAAAAGTTAGTGTATATTGTATGGGTCCCTGAACAGTTGTGTCTTTAAGAAGTACTTGAAACTATAAAAACTAGGGGACAGACTTGTGGAGTGAGGCAGAGAGTTTCACAAGATACGGGCCAATCCGGAGAAGTCCAATAGAATGTGAAGTGGTAGCAAGAAAGGAGGAAAGAAGACAATCATGAAAAGAGCGAAGGGGGTGGGAGGGAGAGTATCTGGAGACAAGGTCTGAGATATAGGAGGGAGCAGTGTTATTGAGGGCCTTGGATTTTGTATTTTATTCTGGAGGTTAGAGGAAGCCAGTGAATGGATTAGCAGAGAGTTGCAGCAGATGATGAGCGGCGTGTATGGAAGATCAGCCTGGCAGTGGCATTCATTATGCATTTTAAAGGAGATAGACGGTAGCTAGGAAGACCAGAGTTGCAATAGTCAAGGCTGGATATGATGAGAGAGTGAATTCAAGTCTTAGTTGTGTCTTGTGTGAGGAAGTGGTGAATTTTGGAGATGTTTCTAAGGTGAAAATGGCAGGAATTTGCCAAAGACTGGATGTGGGGAGTAAAAGAAAGATCTGAGTCAAGTGTGACCACAAGACATCGGCATCTATTACTATAATATTTACTGGTTAGAGAACTAAAATACTCAAAATCGTGTCAAACTATAATACTTACATATTACATGGTGCAAGTAAAAAGTAAATATTCTCAGTATGAGCTTAATTGGAAGGTTCCTGTTGTGGAGCTGGCTGGACTGTACAGGTCAAGGAAGATGAGGGGGTAGGGGGGGAGTGGTTGGGTTGGTTCCTTGTGCGGGCAGGCCAGGTGGTTTGGGAAGTGAGTGGAAACCAAATGGGTGACTGCATCAGAATACAGCTACAAATGTTTTCCAAATGCCTCTATTTAGCTTTTTGAAGTTAAAGGGACAGTCAAGCCCCAAAAAAACTTTCATGATTTAAATAGGAAATTTAATTTTAAACAACTTTCGAATGTACTTTTATCACCAATTTTGCTTTGTTCTCTTGGTATTCTTAGTTGAAAGCTAAACCTAGGAGGTTCATATGCTAATTTCTTAGTCCTTGAAGACTGCCTCTAATCTGAATGTATTTTGACCACTAGAGGGCATTAGTTCATGTGTTTTATATAGATAACATTGAGCTCATGCACATCAAGTTACCCTGGAGTGAACACTGATTGGCTAAAATGTCTGTCAAAAGAACTGAAATAAGGGGGCAGTTTGCAGAGGCTTAGATACAAGGTAATCACAGAGATAAAAAGTGTATTTCTATAACAGTGTTGGTTATGCTAAACTGGGGAATGGTTAATAAAGGAATTCTGGTGTTGACTGTCCCTTTAAGTAATATAGGGCTAGACTACAAGTGGAAAGCTAATTTATCGCACATCCGCAAATGGGCAAATAACCAGCCATTACAAGTTGCTAGTTATTACTACCGCAAGCTCGCAATTAGTGCTCAGAAAATTAACCAGAGATCAGATCTCTGGATAATCTTCTAAAAGTGCCCCAAGTGCCCTCAAAATAAAGGGTATTATAGTTTTTAATTAAAAAAAAAAGGTAGCATTTTTTAAAAATAAAAAAACAACATATGTGTGTGCATGTGTATGTATGTGTGTGCATATGTGTGGGTGTATGTGTGTACATGTGTATGTATGTGTGTGCATATGTGTGGGTGTATGTGTGTACATGTGCATGTATTTGTGTGCATATGTGTGGGTGTATGTGTGTGCATGTGTATGTATGTGTGTGCATATGTGTGGGTGTATGTGTGTACATGTGTGTGTATATGTGTGTGCATATGTGTGGGTGTATGTGTGTACATGTGTGTATATGTGTGTGCATATGTGTGGGTGTATGTGTGTATATGTGTGTGCATATGTGTGGGTGTATATGTGTACATGTGTGTATATGTGTGTACATGTGTATGTATGTGTGTACATGTGTGTGTATGTGTGTGCATATGTGTGGGTGTATGTGTGTGCATGTGTATGTATTTGTGTGCATATGTGTGGGTGTATGTGTGTACATGTGTATGTATGTGTGTGCATATGTGTGGGTGTATGTGTGTACATGTGTATGTATGTGTGTGCATATGTGTGGGTGTATGTGTATGAATGTATGTATGTGTGTGCATATGTGTGGGTGTATGTGTGTACATGTGTATGTATGTGTGTGCATATGTGTGGGTGTATGTGTATGAATGTATATATGTGTGTGCATATGTGTGGGTGTATGTGTGTACATGTGTATGTATGTGTGTGCATATGTGTGGGTGTATGTGTATGAATGTATGTATGTGTGTGCATATGTGTGGGTGTATGTGTGCACATGTGTATGTATGTGTGTGCATATGTGTGGGTGTATGTGTATGCATGTGTATGTATGTGTGTGCATATGTGTGGGTGTATGTGTGTACATGTGTATGTATGTGTGTGCATATGTGTGGGTGTATGTGTGTACATGTGTGTGTATGTGTGTGCATATGTGTGGGTGTATGTGTGCACATGTGTATATGTGTGTGCATGTGTGTGGGTGTATGTGTGTACATGTGTGTGTATGTGTGTGCATATGTGTGGGTGTATGTGTGTATATGTGTGTGTATGTTTGTGCATATGTGTGGGTGTATATGTGCACATGTGTATGTATGTGTGTGCATATGTGTGGGTGTATGTGTGTACATGTGTGTGTATGTGTGTGCATATGTGTGGGTGTATGTGTGCACATATTTGTGTATGTATATATGACAGTGTGTGTGTTCATGCTTGTAACAATTTTTTCAAGTTATATGAAAAAAGTGGATATTTGCTGGTTTCTTATAGGGACAGTCTAGTCCAAAATAAACTTTCATGATTCAGATAGGGCATGTCATTTTAAACAATTTTCCAATTTTCTTTTATCACCAATTTTGCTTTGTTCTCTTGGTATTCTTAGTTGAAAGCTTTGCCTAGGAGGTTCATATGCTCATTTCATATGTGTGGGTGTATGTGTGTACATGTGTGTATATGTGTGTGCATATGTGTGGGTGTATGTGTGTGCATGTGTATGTATGTGTGTGCATATGTGTGGGTGTATGTGTGTACATGTGTGTGTATGTGTGTGCATATGTGTGGGTGTATGTGAGTGCATGTGTATGTATGTGTGTGCATATGTGTGGGTGTATGTGTGTACATGTGTATGTATGTGTGTGCATATGTGTGGGTGTATGTGTGTACATATGTATGTGTGTGCATATGTGTGGGTGTATGTGTGTACATGTGTGTGTATGTATGTACATGTGTGTGTATGTGTGTGCATATGTGTAGGTGTATGTGTGTACATGTGTATGTATGTGTGTGCATATGTGTGGGTGTATGTGTGTGCATGTGTGTGTGTGTATGTGTGTGCATATGTGTGGGTGTATGTGTGTACATGTGTATGTATGTGTGTGCATATGTGTGGGTGCATGTGTGCACATGTGTATATGTGTGTGCATATGTGTGGGTGTATGTGTGTACATGTGTATGTATGTGTGTGCATATGTGTGGGTGTATGTGTGTACATGTGTATGCATGTGTGTGCATATGTGTGGGGGTATGTGTGTGCATGTGTATGTATGTGTTTGCATATGTGTGGGTGTACGTGTGTACATGTGTGTGTATGTGTGTGCATATGTGTGGGTGTATGTGTGTACATGTGTGTATATGTGTGTGCATATGTGTGGGTGTATGTGTGTACATGTGGGTGTATGTGTGTGCATGTGTGTGGATGTATGTGTGTACATGTGTGTGTATGTGTGTGCATATGTGTGGGTGTATGTGTGTACATGTGTGTATATTTGTGTGCATATGTGTGGGTGTATGTGTGAGCATGTGTATGTATGTGTGTGCATATGTGTGGGTGTATGTGTGTACATGTTTGTGTATGTATATATGACTGTGTGTGTGTTCATGCATGTAACATTTTTTTCACGTTATATGAAAAAAAGGGATATCTGCTGGTTTCTTAAAGGGACAGTCTAGTCCAAAATAAACTTTCATGATTCAGAAAGGGCATGTCATTTTAAACAATTTTCCAATTTTCTTTTATCACCAATTTTGCTTTGTTCTCTTGGTATTCTTAGTTGAAAGCTTAACCTAGGAGGTTCATATGCTGATTTATTAGACCTTGAAGGCCTCTTTTCTGAATGCATTTTAACAGTTTTTTACCACTAGAGGGTGTTAGTTCATGTGTTTCATATAGATAACACTGTGCTCATGCATGTGAAGCTACCTGGGAGCAAGCACTGATTGGCTAAACTGCAAGTATGTCAAAAAAACTGAAATCAAGGGGCAGTTTGCAGAGGCTTAGATACAAGATAATCAGAGGTAAAAAGTATATACTGTACATATAACTGTGTTGGTTATGCAAAACTGGGTAATGGGTAATAAAGGGATTATCTATCTTTTAAAACAATAAACATTCTGGTGTAGACTGTACCTTTAAAAAAAATGGTAAACCGGTATCAGTGATAGTTATTGAAACTAAATGTCCACTCCCGCACTGCAATGACACAGCTCGCTAAACGAGCTTTTTTCCTATCCTTAACATTGAGTTGAGTGGACTAGTAATTAATCAGATTGACAAACACATATATAAAAATATATTAGATTTGCATTGAAACTTGTAAATAGAATTTTATGCTAAAAGTCTAAGAAATGATTAGCCTTAGAGTACTCACAATAATATGTGCCACAAGCTCATTAGTGAGTTTTTCCGCTAGAAAAGGCATTGTAGCATATCCTTCTTCCAAAAGTGCACTGGAACACAAATAATGGTTATTAATATTAATATCAATTTGTAAACACAGATACTTTATTGAACTACACACATAAAAAAATGAGACCTGTTTAAAATATAAGGGCCACATTATGAGTGGATCGCTAACAGATACGTGCGAGCAATAAGGGACTTATCACGGATGTTTGCGCGTATCATGTTTTCCACTCGTATTACAATTTGAAAGTAAACACGATCACTTTAGTGCAATTGAAGTTAACGCTTGTCGGGATATCGCGTCCTCAGAGCTCTGGTTAACTGTTTCACGAAACAAAAAAGTGTCACAAAACACATTAAAAATACATTACAAACTGCATTTACACTCATAATAACACTATCTGATGAAATTATTTTTAAAAAAAAATTGTACAAAAAAAGTTATAAGGGCTCAAAGATATGAGATCTCAGGTGTTAGAAAAAGAGTGTTATACGGTGGCCCATATTTATCAAGCTCTGTATGCACTGTCGGATCAGGTCCACAAGACCTTTGATAAATAGGGGCCTATGTATTTACTGTAAATATTTCACATTCCAATGTTCTGAACATAGGGGAATATGTTCTATGTATTTATAAATAGATATTTATATATATATATATATATATATATATATATATATATATATATATATACATATACTGTATATATATATATATATATATATATATATATATATATATATATAATATATACACTAGTGTTAATGTTCCCCTCCAAGATCCTTCCCTAGCATTATTCCCCCCCTCCACTCTAGGATCACCCTGTACCTCTTCTCCCTCCTCCCCCCTCCCTCCTTTAACCTCCATGCCGCTCTTAGCATAATTTTTTTCTGTAGTGTAGCAGTCCCACCTGCTCCCGCCCCCCTTCAGCGATGGGCCGTCCACCCGTTTCCTTCCTAACCCTCCCACGCCACCACCAATCGCTCACCACCACTGCCCGATGCAAGACTATTTCTGCACTGCTTGACAACCAGCGTCGTCCTCGCATCTGCGCTGGCTGATAAGTGGTTAAGATCAGGTATGTTTGTCTCACAGTCCCTAATGCGCATAACTGCGTCAGACAAACATACTTGGCCTTTTATTATATAGGATGATATATATATATATATATATATATATATATATACAGTATATAAAGCTATTTATTATATATATATAATCATTGAAGAAACGGATGCACTCGCCAGGATTCCTTATATCGTCACCTTTTTAATAGTAACGTTTTGGGGTTTTACCCCCTTCGTCAGACACGCCAAAAGTGATTTCTTTGATGATTGTTGATTTCCTTGGAAGCACCCTGGGTAGTTGGTTTAATGTTTTGTGAGTGCTGGCCCATCTTTATTCTAAATATACAGGGGTTATATATATATCAATGGGGAGAGCCGGCTAAAAAAAAGCCTAACACCTGCAATAAAGGAGTGTAAAGCTCCGTAACGCAGCCTCATTGATTCCTATGGGGAAAGAAAAGTTATGTTTACACCTAACATAAACCCCAAGTCTAAACACCTCTAATCTGCCGCCCCTGACATCGCCGACACCTACATTATACTTATTAAGCCCTAATCTGCTGCCCCCAATGTCGTCGCTACCTACCTACACTTATTAACCCCTAATCTGACGCCCCCAATGTCGCCGTCACCACTATACTAAAGTTATTAACCCCTAAACCTCTGGCCTCCCACATCACTAACACTAAATAAATATATTAACCCCTAACGTAACCCTAAGTCTAACCCTAACACCCCTAACTTTAACATAATTCAAATAAATCTAAATAAAAATTACTATTATTACCTAACTAATTGCTATTTAAAACTAAATACATACTTACATATAAAATAAACCCTAAGCTAGCTACAATATAACTAATAGTTACATTGTAGCTAGCTTAGATTTTATTTTTATTTCACAGCTAGGTTTGTATTTATTTTAACTAGGTAGAATAGTTACACAAAATAAAAAAGAAATGATCAAATATTTAAACTAATTACACCTAATCTAATAGCCCTATCAAAATACCCCCCCCCCCCCCCAAATAAAAAACCCTAGCCTAAACTAAACTGCCAATAGCACTTAAAAGGGCCTTTTGCAGGCAATGCCCCAAAGAAATCAGCTCTTTTACCTGTTTACCTGTAAAAAAAATATATAAACAACCCCCCAACAGTAAAACCCACCACCCACACAACCAAACCCCCCAAATAAAATCCTATCTAAAAACCTAAGCTCCCCATTGCCCTGAAAAGGGCATTTGGATGGGCATTGCCCTTAAAAGGGCATTTAGCTCTTTTTCTGCCCAAAGTCCCTAATCTAAAAATAAAACCCACCCAATAAACCCTTAAAAAAACCTAACACTAACCCCCGAAGATCCTCTTACAGTTTTTGAAGACCGGACATCCATCCTCATCAAGCCGGGAGAAGTCTTCATCCAAGCGGCAAGAAGTGGTCCTCCAGACGGGCAGAAGTCTTCATCCAGACGGCATCTTCTATCTTCATCCTTCCGACGCAGAGCGGCTCCATCTTCAAGACATCCGGCACGGAGCATCCTCTTCATACTGTCCCAGCCGTACACTGAAGGTTCCTTTAAGGGACGTCATCCAAGATGGCGTCCCTTGAATTCTGATTGTCTGATAGAATTCTATCAGCCAATCGGAATTAACGGTGAAAAAATCCTATCAGACAATAGGATTGAGCTCGCATTCTATTGGCTGTTCCAATCAGTTACTATGGAGGTGGCACATTTATTACTGTAGCACCCCTACTTCTTAAAGGCACTAACAGCGATACCTTTACAAGGTAGATTTTTTACATATTCTATGCTACAGCAGGACAAGGAGAATGATAAATAAGAAAAGTAGGAATAAGTTAATATGATATCCTCTGCCATCTCCACTGTGCAGCCACTGATACAAGCTAAGGTTGCTAAAAAAACTGTCACTTAATGACCAAGGACGTACCCTGTACGTCCTCAGGGGTTTCAAGCGGTGGAAGCGATCATGATCTCTTTCAGCCTCTTTCGGGGTATTGCAGCGATGTCTTGATATTGAGGCATTGTGCAATACCCTTTTTTCAACAACCGATGCAGAGAGAGCCACTCTGTGGCCCTCTTTGTATCAGCCAGCAATGGTGCCGATCGTTGGTGGGTGGGAGCCATTGCAGGGATGTGGATTGGCGGCCCATCGCTGGAGGATATCCAGTGCATTGGGAAGAGGAGGGATCACACACGGGGCTCCGGGAGCGCGCACGGGGGCGGGAGTGGGTGGGACAGCTACACTATGTAACTTGTGTAACGAGAAGGAGGGAGGGACAAATGTAGCAGACAGCTGCCAGTACCCAAGATGGCAGCAAATAGGTAGAGGGGGAGGGTAAGAGAGCTGTTTGAGGGGGATCAGGTAGGTTGGGGGCTAAGGGGGGATCCTACACTGCAGAATATATATTTAAAAAAAAAAAACTTTCTGCCAGTACTTAAGATGGCGGGGACAATTGTGGGGTGGGGGAGGGAAGAGAGATGTTTGAGAGGGGTCAGGGAGGGATCAGGGGGTGGGATGTGTCAGGTGGTAGGCTGATCTCTACACTAAAGCTAAAATTAAACCTACGAGCTCCCTACAAGCTACCTAATTAACCCCTTCACTGCTGGGCATACTACAAGTGTGGTGCGCAGCGGCAGTTAGCGGCCTTCAAATTACCAAAAAGCAATGCCAAAGCCATATATGTCTGCTATTTCTGAACAAAGGGGATCCCAGAGAAGTATTTACAACCATTTGTGCCATAATTGCACAAGCTGTTTGTAAATAATTTCAGTGAGAAACCTAATAATTCAAGTGCGCTAAGCCCAAAATGAAATATGAATATTTCACATTCCAATGTTCTTCACATAGAATATGTTCTATAAATATATATATATATATATATATATATATTGCATAAACATGATTTTTCATGTATTTAGCTACTTGACTACAAAGGGCTCCAAAGCAGTTATTTATATGTCTATATATGTGTACATATGTATTTATGTGTTAACATATATAAATACATAAATACACAAATTCACATTTACACACATAAATACACATATTCACATATAAATACACAGGTATATACATACAAATATATACATGCACATATACAGTATACATACACATATACAGTATACATACACCTATATACATACAAATATATACATATATATATATATATATATATATATATATATACATACACATATTTAGTAATGTATATGTATGTATCTCTATGTTAAAGCCCTTTGCAGCCCTTGTTTTCTAACACCTGAGACCTCATATCTTTGAGCCCTTATAACTTTTCAATGCAATTTTTTAAAATATTTTTTATCAGACAGTGTTATTATGAGTTTAACTGTTCTGTTAAAGGGACAGTCTACAACAGAATTGTTATTGTTTTAAAACATAGATAATCCCTTTATTACCCATTCCCCAGTTTTGCATAACCAACACAGTTATATTGATATACTTTTAACCTCTGTGATTATCTTGTATCTAAGCCTCTGCAAACTGCCCCTTTTTTCAGTTCTTTTGACAGACTTGCAGTTTAGCCAATCAGTGCCTGCTCCCAGATAACTTCACGTGCACGAGCACAGTGTTAGCTATATGAAATGAACTAACACCCTCTAGTGGTGAAAAACTGTTAAAATGCATTCTGAGAAGAGGTGGCCTTCAAGGTCTAAGACATTAGCATATGAACCTTCTAGGTTAAGCTTTTAACTAAGAATACCAAGAGAACAAAGCAAAATTGGTGATAAAAGTAAATTGGAAAATTGTTTAAAATTACATGCCCTATCTGAATCATGAAAGTTTTTTTTGGCCTAGACTGTCCCTTTAAATGTATTTTGAATATGTTTTGTGCCCGGTATTTGTCTTGAGTAACAGCTAACCAGAGCTCTGAAGTTGCACTTACCCAACGCACGTTAAAATTGATTGCGCTCAAGCGAATGCATTTACTTTTAACTCATAATACAAGCGTTATTTTTGTTGTTTGCAAAAAGCTGCAAAATACCCTATATCCCTCGCGTGCTAAAGTTAGTGCACCACTCGTAATCTACACCAAAGAAATGATAAACAATTATTAATTTTTAAAGACTTCATCATAAGGCAAATCACAAGAAATGATTTACAATAAGTTATGTGTTGGGGCATCCTTTTGCACTTAGTTGTTATTTTAACTTAGTCAGTTAGTTAGTAATTACTTTTGATGCCCTCACACACTCTGATCACTATTTGAAACCACAGGATTATTTTTATACTTACTTTCCAATTCCTTCTTTTTAATAATTATAAAATAATAGATTGTTATCACCCCTATAAATTAGCAAAATGTCTTTTACTATGAATAAGCAATATAACACCATAGCACTCAACATTCCCTTAAGGCTTTTTGGGACAGGGTTGAAAGGGGTGTTGTGGACTGTGGATGGAACTTTGACAAAAAGGGTGTGTCCTGTGTGGACTGTAGCAGTCCCTAAAAACTTTATTTGAAAAAGCAGGAATCTAAGCTAAGGAGACGGCCCATTTTCTCTTCAGCACCCTGGATAGCGCTTGCTGATTGGTGGCTACATTTAGCCACCAATCAGCAAGCTGTACCCAGGTGTTGAACCAAAAATGGGCCAGTTCCTAAGCTTACAATCTTGCTTTTCAAATAAAGATAGCAAGAGAACAAAGAAAAAAAAGAATCATAATAGGAGTAAATTAGAAAGTTGCTTAAAATTGCATGCTTTATCTGAATCATGAAAGAAAAAAAATCTTTAACCTTACCTTTTAACAAAATCTTTAACCTTACAAAAAAAAGACAAATTCTATCCAAATCTTTTTTTTAAGGCAAAGGCTGTTGAAGTTGAAAAGTAGAAAAACATGGGAAAATGTACTGGAAATTTGATTTCTGATGGAATACCAATGTGATATTGTGGTCAGTAGGTTATCATAGAGATTGCAAATAAATTAGTATCAATTTAAATTTTAAAATTCTCTGAAAAACTACGACCTAGATTACAAAATGTGTGGTACGTCTTTACCGCTAAAAAATTGGCCTCTGAGTGCTGAATAGTCAACTCACCTGTAGAATTTTCGCCTACAACACAACGATCCATTCTGCACTCAAAAAATGGTATTTGAGTGTGGAATGTTCAGCTCACCTATTGCCGGTTGGAGTAACGTGCCGTCATAGGAGACAGATACACCCCCATGCCCCCCCCTGGTCTATCCGCCAATGTACTATAAGTATAGTTACCACCGCACCACCACATTATGGTATGGCCGATGAAATAACGATCCATGTTCCATGACATGTTGTGCATTGCTATGGAGGCAGCCAGTGAGCCGCTTCTGCTGTTCTCCATTGCACATGTGCAACATGGCTAGTATGTAAACTTTATGTTGGCTCAATGAATGATCTCGATCTGATTGATTTTTAAAGAGCCACAAAATCAGTGGCACCCAGTGGTGCATCTTCACGGCTCATTATGATCCTAGAGGCGACCGGCTCTCCAACTGCCTCTACATGGCTATGTTGGCTGATTGTAATAAGCCGCGAAAACCAGCGCCACCCAGTGGGGCTTCTTTGCGGCTCATACGCTTCCAATAGAGGTGGCTGGATCTCCATCCGTCCTCTTGTTATGGAGCCAATCAGCGGAGTCCACTCTGAAAATATTAGTGATGTCCGAGTCACATGGACTGGAGGGAAAAGAGAGTCACGTGTGTGACCGTGTGGCGCCGGCAAGTAGTAGACAGGCGAGACGCGGCAAGTAGTAGACAGGCGAGACGCGGCGTGATAAAGAAAGAGGCCACAGCAAGAGAGGAGGACTAGCAGACTGAGTGCAGTGAGTGGCATGCATTGTCGACTGTGTGACTTGAGTGAGGCCAAGGACCTGCCCTAGAGGGCAAGTGGGTAAAGTACGTAGCTCATGCAGTACAGTACTACTTTTACTTTGTTAGTTTCACGTGTGACGTATGTGATTGTTACTCCGGCCGGACTACTTATGAGATAGCTACGTTGAGGTTCTCTTTCTCTACACTTTACAGAGCACAGTCAGTCTCTCTGTAAAGTGCTAACTGGCACCTCCCTGGTGTCTCTTCCTTTTTATAACTGTGTGATGACCACTTCCTCCCTGCCTGAGGGATTTCATTTGGTTTTTCAGCCCCCTATTTTTGGAAGGCATTTGTTAACCCTTATGTTGCACAAGTCGTGAAGCAGCCAGGACTGCCAACTATCAAAGATCCATATTGCATATCTTAGTTCATGTAGTAAAAGTTCTGGTATTCTTTCATGCAACCCCTAAGTCTTGTGCTGCCCACTGCATGTTGCTTCTTTTATTGTCAGTTCAAGGTCAAGCTTTTGTCACTTTTTTCTCCCATGCTTTTATGGAACCATATCTGTATTGGGAGGTACTGTATATGGACACTGGATTAGGTAAGAAATTCCTAGTACCTAATCCAGTGTCCATATACCAAACCAATACAGATATGGTTCCATAAAAGCATGGGAGAAAAAAGGTCAAAAGTATACTCTTGAGCTGACAATAAAAGAAGCAACATGCAGTGGGTAACACAAGACTTAGGGGTTGCATGAAAGGATACCAGAACTTGTACTACATGAACTAAGATATGCAATTGGGGCCTGTGTCCCCTCACCTCCAAAATCTTTCCGTGCTAGATTTGTGCAGCATAAGGGTTAACAAATGCCTCCCAAAAATAGGGGGATGAAAAACCAAATCCCTCAGGCAGTGAGGAGGTGTTTAGCACAGTTATAAAAAGGAAGAGACATCAGGATGGTGCCAGTTAGCAGTTTAAATTAAAGTTACAATATAACTACCTTAAAATAAATAAAAACTTACCTGTAAAATAAAAAAACTAAGCTTAAACTATAAATAAACATTACTATTTAAAAAAATAAAATATACCAAAAATAAAAAATACTAACACTAGGAAAAAAAATCTAACTCTAACATTAGAAAAAATCCATTAGCAGAAATTCAGCGTGGAGCCTCCTCTTAATGCGATCATCCGCCGCACACTGAAGATTGAATGCAAGTTACCCCTTTTATATTAGGGTACCTTGCATTCCTATTGGCTGAAAAATTCTAATGAGCCAATAGGATGAGAGCTGCTTAAATCCTATTGGCTTTTCAAATCAGCCAATAGGATTTAAGTAGCTCTCATACTATTGGCTGATTTGAAATTTTCAGCCAGTAGGAAAGCAAGGTACCCGAATATAAAAAAGGGTACCTTGTATTCAATCTTTAGTGTGCAGCGGACGATCGCATGAAGAGAGGCTTCCACGCTCGATGTCTGCGCGGCGCGTCATTCTTGCTCTGCTCAGCCTTCGCTCCACGCCACTGGAATAAGATGGATCTGCCAGGAAAAAGACCTTCACCGCCGGACTTCAGGAATGGTAAGTACATATTTCAGTGTTAGTGTTAGTTTTTTTGGGGTTTTTTTTGGGTGGGTTTTTTTTTTTTGATTAGGGCTTTTTTTTGTTTTCTAATGGGCATAAAAGAGCTGATTGCCCTTTTAAGGGCAATGCCCATACAAATGCCCCTTTAGTGGCAATGGGTAGCTTAGGTTTTTTTGGAGGGAGGTCTTTTTTATTTTGGGGGGTTGGGTGGGTGGGATGTATTACTGCTAGGGTGTAATTTGTATTTTTTAATGTAAAAGAACTGTAAAACTTAGAGCAATGTCCTACTAAAGACCCTTTTAAGGGCTATTGGTAGCTTAGTGTTAGATTAGGGAGTGGTTTTATTTTGGGTGGCTTTTTTGTTTTTATAGGGGTATTAGATTAGGTTTAATCTTTTTTATTTTGGATAATTTTGTTTATTATTTTCTGTAATCTTAGATTTGTTTTTACTTTTTATAATTTTAGAGTTTGTTATTTTTTGCAATGTTAGGTTGTTTTTTTCGGTAGTGTTAGTATTTTTTAATTTTATAATTTAATTTTTTTATTTTTGGTATATATCTTTTTTTTATAAATAGTTATGTTAGGTTTATTTATAGTTTAAGCTTAGGTTTTATTTATTTCACAGGTAAGTTTTTATTTATTTTAAGGTAGTTATACTGTAACTTTAATTTAAAGTTAGCGGGTGTTAGGTTTAGGGGTTAATAGTTTAATTTAGTTTGTCGCAATGTGGGGGGCCGGTGGTTTAGAGGTTAACAGGTGTATTTTAGTAGTAGTGATGTGGGGGGTCCGCAGTTTAGGGATTAATAGTTTAATTTAGTGTTGGCGATGTGGGTGGGCGGCAGATTAGGGGTTAATATCTTTATTTAGTGATGGCGATGTTGGGGGCGGTGGATTAGGGGTCAATAGGTTTATTGTAGTGTTGGCGATGTGGGAGGTGGTGGATTAGGGGTTAATAGTTTTATTTAGGTGTTAGCGAGGCAGGTGGACGGCGGATTAGGGGTATTTAGACTAGGGGTTAATGTTAGGGTGTTAGGTTTATACATAACCCTCTTGTCTCCATAGACATCAATGGGGAATGCGTTATAGCGATTGCAATTGCAGGTGTTAGGTTTTTTCTAACACTTTTTCTCCATTGATGTCTATGGGGGGATACATGCACGAGCACGTCAAGTTAGGACTTGGCTTTTGTGCGGTATGGAGCGTACAACACAAGAAGGTCTTTTTGTAACATGTAAGGGCAGCGCTATGGAAAGTGCGGTACCGCTAAATTTTTAGCATCATTTACGCACCTTGTTTAGCGCACAACTTGTAATCTAGGTCTATGTGAGGCACTTCACACAGGCATTCTGATTGGCTGGAATGAAGGTCATTATTTTGAAACAATGTTGTCCAACTTTTTACATGAAGGGCCACTTTGAGGGGGATCAGGTAGGTTGGGGGCTAAGGGGGGATCCTACACTGCAGAATATATATTTTTTTTTTTTAAAAAACTTTCTGCCAGTACTTAAGATGGCGGGGACAATTGTGGGGTGGGGGAGGAAAGAGAGATTTTTGAGAGGGGTCAGGGAGGGATCAGGGGGTGGAATGTGTCAGGTGGTAGGCCGATCTCTACACTAATGCTAAAATTAACCCTACAAGCTCCCTACAAGCTACCTAATTAACCCCTTCACTGCTGGGCATACTACAAGTGTGGTGCGCAGCGGCAGTTAGCGGCCTTCAAATTACCAAAAAGCAATGCCAAAGCCATATATGTCTGCTATTTCTGAACAAAGGGGATCCCAGAGAAGTATTTACAACCATTTGTGCCATAATTGCACAAGCTGTTTGTAAATAATTTCAGTGAGAAACCTAATAATTCAAGTGCGCTAAGCCCAAATTGAAATATGAATATTTCACATTCCAATGTTCTTCACATAGATAATGGTCTATATATATATATATATATATATATATATATATATATATATATATATATATATATATATATTGCATAAACATGATTTTTCATGTATTTAGCTACTTGACTACAAAGGGCTCCAAAGCAGTTATTTATATGTCTATATATGTGTACATATGTATTTATGTGTTAACATATATAAATACATAAATACACAAATTCACATTTACACACATAAATACACATATTCACATATAAATACACAGGTATATACATACACATATATACATGCACATATACAGTATACATACACGTATACAGTATACATACACCTATATACATACAAATATATACATATATATATATATATATATATACATACACATATTTAGTAATGTATCTGTATGTATCTCTATGTTAAAGCCCTTTGCAGCCCTTGTTTTCTAACACCTGAGACCTCATATCTTTGAGCCCTTATAACTTTTTAATGCAATTTTTTTAAATATTTTTTTATCAGACAGTGTTATTATGAGTTTAACTGTACTTTTAAATGTATTTTGAATGTGTTTTGTGCCTGGTATTTGTCTTGAGTAACAGCTAACCAGAGCTCTGAAGTTGCACTTACCCAACGCACGTTAAAATTGATTGCGCTCAAGCGAATGCATTTACTTTTAACTCATAATACAAGCGTTATTTTCGTTGTTTGCAAAAAGCTGCAAAATACCCTATATCCCTCGCGTGCTAAAGTTAGTGCACCACTCTACACCAAAGAAATGATAAACAATTATTAATTTTTAAAGACTTTGTTCATCATAAGGCAAATCACAAGAAATTATTTACAATAAGTTATGTGTTGGGGCATCCTTTTGCACTTAGTTGTTATTTTAACTTAGTCAGTTAGTTAGTAATTACTTTTGATGCCCTCGCACACTCTGATCACTATTTGAAACCACAGGATTATTTTTATACTTACTTTCCAATTCCTTCTTTTTAATAATTATAAAATAATAGATTGTTATCACCCCTATAAATTAGCAAAATGTCTTTTATTATGAATAAGCAATATAACACCATAGCACTCAACATTCCCTAAAGGCTTTTTGGGACAGGGTTGAAAGGGGTGTTGTGGACTGTGGATGGAACTTTGACAAAAAGGGTGTGTCCTGTGTGGACTGTAGCAGTCCCTAAAAACTTTATTTGAAAAAGCAGGAATCTAAGCTAAGGAGACGGCCCATTTTCTCTTCAGCACCCTGGATAGCGCTTGCTGATTGGTGGCTACATTTAGCCACCAATCAGCAAGCTGTACCCAGGTGTTGAACCAAAAATGGGCCAGTTCCTAAGCTTACAATCTTGCTTTTCAAATAAAGATAGCAAGAGAACAAAGAAAAAAAAGAATCATAATAGGAGTAAATTAGAAAGTTGCTTAAAATTGCATGCTTTATCTGAATCATGAAAGAAAAAAAATCTTTAACCTTACCTTTTAACAAAATCTTTAACCTTACAAAAAAAAGACAAATTCTATCCAAATCTTTTTTTTAAGGCAAAGGCTGTTGAAGTTGAAAAGTAGAAAAACATGGGAAAATGTACTGGAAATTTGTTTTCTGATGGAATACCAATGTGATATTGTGGTCAGTAGGTTATTATAGAGATTGCAAATAAATTAGTATCACTTTAAATTTTAAAATTCTCTGAAAAACTACGACCTAGATTACAAAATGCGTGGTACGTCTTTACCACTAAAAAATTGGCCTTTGAGTGCTGAATAGTCAACTCACCTGTAGAATGTTCGCCTACAACACAACGATCCATTCTGCACTCAAAAAATGGTATTTAAGTGTGGAATGTTCAGCTCACCTATTGCCGGCTGGATTGACGTGCCGTCATAGGAGACAGGTACACCCCCATGCCCCCTGGTCTATCCGCCAATGTACTATAAGTATAGTTACCACCGCACCACCACATTATGGTATGGCCGATGAAAGAACGATCCATGTTCCATGGCATGTTGTGCATTGCAATGGAGGCAGCCAGTGAGCCGCTTCTGCTGCCCTCCATTGCACATGTGCAACATGGCTAGTATGTAAACTTTATGTTGGCTCAATGAATGATCTCGATCTGATTGATTTTTAAAGAGCCACAAAATCAGTGCCACCCAGTGGTGCATCTTCACGGCTCATTATGATCCTAGAGGCGACCGGCTCTCCAACTGCCTCTACATGGCTATGTTGGCTGATTGTAATAAGCCGCGAAAACCAGCGCCACCCAGTGGGGCTTCTTTGCGGCTCATACGCTTCCAATAGAGGTAGCTGGATCTCCATCCGTCCTCTTGTTATGGAGCCAATCAGCGGAGTCCACTCTGAAAATATTAGTGATGTCCGAGTCACATGGACTGGAGGAAAAGAGAGTCACATGTGTGACCGTGTGACGCCGGCAAGTAGTAGACAGGCGAGATGCGGCGTGATAAAGAAAGAGGCCGCAGCAAGAGAGGAGGACAGGACTAGCAGACTGAGTGCAGTGAGTGGCATGCATTGTCGACTGTGTGACTTGAGTGAGGCCAAGGACCTGCCCTAGAGGGCAAGTGGGTAAAGTACGTAGCTCATGCAGTACAGTACTACTTTTACTTTGTTTTTAACTTTTGTTAGTTTCACGTGTGACGTATGTGATTGTTACTCCGGCCGGACTACTTATGAGATAGCTACGTTGAGGTTCTCTTTCTCTACACTTTAGAGAGCACAGTCAGTCTCTCTGTAAAGTGCTAACTGGCACCTCCCTGGTGTCTCTTCCTTTTTATAACTGTGTGATGACCACTTCCTCCCTGCCTGAGGGATTTCGTTTGGTTTTTCAGCCCCCTTTTTTTGGAAGGCATTTGTTAACTCTTATGCTGCACAAGTCATGAAGCAGCCAGGACTGCCAACTAGCAAAGATCCATATTGCATATCTTAGTTCATGTAGTAAAAGTTCTGGTATTCTTTCATGCAACCCCTAAGTCTTGTGCTGCGCACTGCATGTTGCTTCTTTTATTGTCAGTTCAAGGTCAAGCTTTTGTCCCTTTTTTCTCCCATGCTTTTATGGAACCATATCTGTATTGGGAGGTACTGTATATGGACACTGGATTAGGTATGAAATTCCTAGTACCTAATCCAGTGTCCATATACCAAACCAATACAGATATGGTTCCATAAAAGCATGGGAGAAAAAAAGGTCAAAAGTATACTCTTGAGCTGACAATAAAAGAAGCAACATGCAGTGGGTAACACAAGACTTAGGGGTTGCATGAAAGGATACCAGAACTTGTACTACATGAACTAAGATATGCAATTGGGGCCTGTGTCCCCTCACCTCCAAAATCTTTCTGTGCTAGATTTGTGCAGCATAAGGGTTAACAATTGCCTCCCAAAAATAGGGGGATGAAAAACCAAATCCCTCAGGCAGTGAGGAGGTGTTTAGCACAGTTATAAAAAGGAAGAGACATCAGGATGGTGCCAGTTAGCAGTTTAAATTAAAGTTACAATATAACTACCTTAAAATAAATAAAAACTTACCTGTAAAATAAAAAAAATAAGTTAAAACTATAAATAAACAACACTAGGAAAAAAAATCTAACTCTAACATTAGAAAAAATCCATTAGCAGAAATTCAGCGTGGAGCCTCTTAATGCGATCGTCCGCCGCACACTGAAGATTGAATGCAAGTTACCCCTTTTATATTAGGGTACCTTGCATTCCTATTGGCTGAAAAATTCTAATGAGCCAATAGGATGAGAGCTGCTTAAATCCTATTGGCTTTTCAAATCAGCCAATATGATTTAAGTAGCTCTCATACTATTGGCTGATTTGAAATTTTCAGCCAGTAGGAAAGCAAGGTACCCGAATATAAAAAGGGGTACCTTGTATTCAATCTTTAGTGTGCGGCGGACGATCACATGAACAGGGGCTTCCACGCTCGATGTCTGCGCGGCCGTGGTTCCTGCTCTGCTCAGCCTTCGCTCCGCGCCACTGGAATAAGATGGATCTGCCTGGAAAAAGACCTTCACCGCCGGACTTCAGGAATGGTGAGTACATATTTCAGTGTTAGTGTTAGTTTTTTGGGGGGTTTTTTGCGTGGGGTTTTTTTTTTTGATTAGGGCTTTTTTTTGTTTTCTAATGGGCATAAAAGAGCTGATTGCCCTTTTAAGGGCAATGCCCATACAAATGCCCCTTTAGTGGCAATGGGTAGCTTAGGTTTTTTTGGAGGGAGGTCTTTTTTATTTTGGGGGGTTGGGTGGGTGGGATGTATTACTGCTAGGGTGTAATTTGCATTTTATAATGTAAAAGAACTGTAAAACTTAGGGCAATGCCCTACTAAAGACCCTTTTAAGGGCTATTGGTAGTTTAGTGTTAGATTAGGGAGTGTTTTTATTTTGGGTGGCTTTTTTGTTTCTATAGGGGTATTATATTAGGTTTAATCTTTTTTATTTTGGATAATTTTGTTTATTATTTTCTGTAATCTTAGATTTGTTTTTATTTTTTATAATTTTAGAGTTTGTTATTTTTTGTAATGTTAGGTTGTTTTTTTTCCTAGTGTTAGTATTTTTTAATTTTATAATTAATTTTTTTTATTTTTGGTATATTTTTTTTTTTATAAATAGTAATGTTAGGTTTATTTATAGTTTAAGCTTAGGTTTTATTTATTTCACAGGTAAGTTTTTATTTATTTTAAGGTAGTTATACTGTAACTTTAATTTAAAGTTAGCGGGTGTTAGGTTTAGGGGTTAATAGTTTAATTTAGTTTGTCGCAATGGTGGGGGGCCGGTGGTTTAGGGGTTAACAGGTTTATTTTAGTAGTAGCGATGTGGGGGTCTGCAGTTTAGGGATTAATAGTTTAATTTAGTGTTGGCGATGTGGGTGGGCGGCGGATTAGGGGTTAATATCTTTATTTAGTGATGGCGTTGTCGGGGGCGGTGAATTAGGGGTCAATAGGTTTATTGTTGTGTTGGCGATGTGGGAGGTGGCGGATTAGGGGTTAATAGTTTTATTTAGGTGTTAGCGAGGCGGGTGGACGGCGGATTAGGGGTATGTAGACTAGGGGTTAATGTTAGGGTGTTAGGTTTATACATAACCTTCTTGTCTCCATAGACATCAATGGGGAATGTGTTATAGCGATTGCAAATGCAGGTGTTAGGTTTTTTTCTAACACTTTTTCTCCATTGATGTCTATGGGGGGATACATGCACGAGCACATCAAGTCAGGACTTGGATTTTGTGCGGTATGGAGCGTACAACACAAGAAGGTCTTTTTGTAACTTGTAATGGCAGCGCTATGGAAAGTGTGGTACAGCTAAATTTTTAGGGTCATTTACGCACCTTGTTTAGCACACAACTTGTGATCTAGGCCTATGTGAGGCACTGTACACAGGCATTCTGATTGGCTGGAATGAAGGTCATTATTTTGAAACAATGTTGTCCAACTTTTTACATGAAGGGCCACTTTGGATATTTTTGTTTCACGTTTAAGACCAGGCATCTCCTATTAATCAAAAGAATTGGGTGTTGGGAGCCCCTGCTGTTCTTCCTGCCCGTTTCAGTACAATGTTTAGGTCCTGATTTTTATTAAAGCATAATGAGAAATGAGACTGTCATGGCCCTGATCAGGAACAGTCAATGGCATCTTTTGTCTTTCATACTACGAACACATTATGGGCTAGGTTACACGTAGGGCACAACCAAAAGCGTAGGGTGCAATATCTTTTGCGTGACATCCTGCAAAGAACAACACACAATCTGGTACTTTAAGTGAATTCACATTTCATGGTTCAGATAAAACACGCATATTATTTTTATATGCACACTTTCTGTGGCTCCAGCTCCTACTATCGCTTGAGTGATAAAAAAAATAACTATAGATTTGTAGGTCATTTTGAAAGTGCTGTTCCAAATCTGATTTTTCAGGAATTCACATTTGTTTAAAGGGACATAATACTCATATTCTAAATCACTTGAAAATGATACAACATAACTGTAAAAAGCTGACAGGAAAATATCACCTGAGCATCTCTATGTAAAAAAAGAAGATATTTTACCTCAGCATTTCTTCAGCTCACCAGAGTAAGTTCTCTGGGAACACTTATCCTTCAGCTACTGTAAGCTGCATATTGAAGAAGGAAAAAAACAACAGCCAATCAGGTTCATCAGTGCTGAGGTCATGCTTTGCTTTACAGTGATCTCATGAGATTTTGCTGAAATATTGCAAGATTCTATAGTAAACGTCCTTATACTGAGGAGGGAAATAAAATAACTATGACAGCACATGCCAGGTGCACGCTCCCTTCCAAGTCCCGGGAGTAGCATCCTGATTGGCTGCTTAAAGTCCTTTACAATGGGATGTGGCAACTGAGGCAAAATATCTTACTTTTTTACATAGAGATGTTCAGGTGATATTTTCTAGTCAGCTTTTTACAGTTTCACTGCATCATTTTCAACTGCCTCATTTGGGTATCGTGTCCCTTTAAGGAATTCAGAAAACAGGAAGCATCTGAACTTAGCGACACATAGACTGATTCTATTCCCTGAAATTCTGAAATTTCAAATTAGTTTCTTTTTTTTTTTTAAATGCCCATTTAAGAAAAGAGGTAAATAAATGATAAAAGGGGATTTTAAAATAAATAAAGACCAATAAATAAAGATAGGAATTGGTACCAGAAGACAAGACACCTGCACCTTTAATATTTATCTTTGGGTTTATTGTTTATACACACAATATATGGTCTAAAAGCAGCCCTGTCCACTCCACAGCTTTAAATTAAAGGGACAGTCTACACCTTGATCGTCTTAAAGTCCTACCTTAGATTAAGCTGCAAGTATCCTCTTGCACTATTTATATATCATGCAGCAGGAATGGTAATTTTTTTTATTTTAAAATGAATATTGTTTCTGGATACTTTGAAATGGCTGACAAGCTCAGCCCACTGATGACATCAGGATCTGGTCTGCATATGGCATCCAATCACAAAAGACTCACTAGGTGGATTCATCAGACTGTCGATGCTATTCGGCAGAGCAGGGGCGTATTACTGCCTAGGCAAACAAGGCACTTGCCTAGGACGGCACCTGCTGGGGGCGGCAATTTTTGGAGCCTCTGTAGTGGCAATGCTGAGGACTCTTAATCTCCTCATGTGTACCTGCCACTCACCCTAACTATCAGTGTCACCGCATCTGCTGCACTCTCTCTCTCAGACCTGAAGCTGCAGTTGTTACAGGTGGTGTGTGGAACCAGCTAAGCACTTAGTAAGGCAGCTCATACATACACTGCATTCATGGAATAATTTATCCAATAAGCCCTCTATTTGCTAACTGTAAGTTAATGCAGAAAAAAGAAATCCAAAGCCTGCATTACCTGCTGTGTAGTGGCTCTGCATTTATAATAGTATTTGCAGCCGCTGGGGGAACTTCGGCGAGTCAGTGGGGTTGGGGCTGACTGTGTCAGTACAGTCCAGACTAGGAACTAGCTGCAGCACCCTCTGAATCTCACTGACCTGCTCTTAGATGTTCACTTACAGAATGTGAAAAATGGTAAGCAGGAATTGCTACCATACATTCTCCCACTCTTCAAGTTGTAGAGATCGTTCATCAGTTGCAATTGGGCTCCCAGCTTTATCACTGTTTAAAAATGTTATGTAGCAAGGTGCTACTCTACTACTGTTTCATACCCTTTGCGTAGCATAGCACCTTGCTACATAACATTTTTAAACAGTGATAAGGGCACTGAAAGGATCAGCTTGCTGTTGGGGTTACCCTTCAGTGCCCTTACAGCAACTAATGCTTGTGAATGTCAGCAGCACTGCCTATATATTGTGCTGTCCCTAAAGTGTTTGATCTCTTAATACTTGGTGCTATAGTCACCAGGACCACTCTCACCTGCTGTACATAGCCATATAAAACAGAGCCCTATATATATATATATATATATATATATATATATATATATATGTGTGTGTGTGAATATGTACTTTGGAAATGTCATGACAAAAAAAAAAAATCCTGTTACACCCTTACAAAAACAAAATAAAAATATTATGGCCAAGAAAGGCCTAAAACCTGGGGGGCAGCAGAATTTTGAGTGCCTAGGGCAGCACAAAACCTAAATACGCCACTGCAGCAGAATGTCTAGGTGCAGCCCAGATCGTGATATGATCAGTGGGTGGAGCTTGGCAGCCATTTCAAAGTTGCCAGAAACAATATTAATTTTAAAATAACTTTTTTACTGTTACTGCAGCATGATATAGAAAAGGTGCAGGTGGATATTTGCAGCTTAATCTAAGGTAAGACTTTAAGATGACTAAGGTGTAGACTGTCCCTTTAAATACAACCTACCACCTATTTTTCTTCTAAATATCTTTTTTCACTTTCAAACTAAAGAAAAAAAAATATTATAGTGACAAATAGGATTTACCTAAAATGTTCATGTTCCTCAAAGAAGTTCCTTTCCTTAATTAGAGCATCTTGTAGAGAAAGGTTCTCGCTTATCTCCTGCTGTCCTCTACACTTGACAATCATGTAACCTTTCTTAAGTTCATACTCCAAATTTCTGACCACACGGAGAACTTGTGACTCTGTTCCTCTATCAACCAAGTCTGGCTTAGTCAGAATTCCTAAAAAAAGGACAAACAGTCATATATATATGTACAGTATATACATATTGAGAGCTCATATTCTGCAGGATAACACTTGTTTTTGCATTTCTCACATTTCACAATGAAGACAGATTCTCTCTCTCATTCTGCTTGGAGAGATTATTTTCCAGTTTCCCGATTGCAGCTCTCTTGGTTTTTAGGCAACATACTGTATATATTTATTCATATTCTTTTGGACAGTTGTTTTTATGGAGGGTGGGGGATCATGTGTGATATTAAAGGGATTCTGAACCCAATTTTTTCTTTCATGATTAAGATAGAGCAGTGGTTTTTAAACCTGTCCAGTCAGACCTCCCTAACAGGCCATATTTTGAGGATATGTGAACTGGAGCACAGGTGAAATAATCAGCTGATTGGTAAACAAGGTTATTTTACCTGCAATTTTAAGCAACTTTCTAATTTACTCCTAATATGAATAGTTATTCGTTCTCTTGGTATCTTTATTTTAAAAAGCAGGAATGTAAGCTTATGAGCCAGCCCATTCTTGGTTCAGCACCCTGAATAGCACTTGCTAAAGGCTGCATTGTGCAATAGTCGGGTGATTTATATGGGTGAATAAATGCACAACCACGAAAAAATTTAAGTTAGAATTTTTGAGAAAATTTAAGTTAGGATTTTTGCACTAGTCGGGTTACTGCTTGCGCAAAATATGTTTGTTTTTTTAACTTGTAATACTAACGCAACATGACTAGTGCAAAAAGCTTAACTCTAGCGTAGTTTTCGCGATTGCGGAAAAAAAATACTGTGCCACTTGTAATCTAGCCTATACTTTTTGTAGATCTGAAAAAATGTATCTGCAGAAATAATATGCCTCTTCTTTACTGAAAAAATGTTATAAAATTAATATACAAATTTGAAAAATTGACCTTAAAGGACCTAAACCCCAAATTTTCCTTTCATGATTCAGAACATACAATTTTGAACAATGTTTAGATTTACTTCTATTATCAAATGTGCTTCATTCTCATGGTATCCTTTGTTAAAGGAGCACCAATGCACTTTTGAGAGGTAGCTAAATAGATTGTTTGTAGATGAATAGATCTGCACAAGGAACTAAGGGGTATATTTAACATAGTGCGAGCGGACATGATACGATGTAGCGTATCATGTCCGTCGCACATCGATAAATTCTTGTGAACTGCTTGTGCAATGCTGCCCCCTGCAGATTCACGGCCAATCCGCCGCTAGCAGGGGGTGTCAATCAACCCAATCATATTCGATCAAGTTGATTTCTGTCCACGGCCTCAGAGCAGATGGACAAGTCATGGAGCGGCGGTCTTTAAACAAGGGGCATCAAGCTCCATACAGAGCTTGATAAATCGGACACTAAGTGTGAGGAGGGAGGGTCACGCAGTAAAAATTAATGTAAAACCTATAATGTTATCATTTTAGGTAAATAAAGCTATTTAAATGTAAAACATAAAACATATTGTAACAACATAAAAATGGTGATTACCTGCAGCAGCATTTAAAATGCTGTTTAACTTGAGGGGAAGGGGGGCTGTAATAGGGGGGCTAGAGGGGAGTCTGCCCTTTCAAATGAGGGGTCACATGCCCCTGTAAAGTGCAGGTGATTTCCGTAAAAATTGTGAAAACCTGCAACAGCATTTAAAATGTTATTTAACTTGAGGGGGAGACTCCCACCTGTTTTGTCAAGAGGTACTACTAACCACTCATTTAAAAGCTCATGCTATCTTTTATAAATAGGGAGGCGCCGACTTGACCCTTTAGGAAGCAGCTTATAATCTTTAAAAATAGTAATTACCTGCCCCACTAGAAACAAAGTGATTTCTTCTGATGGAGGAAGATGACTATAAAAGAGCCCCCTATCTCCCCATCTGTTTTAACTAGATGGGTATGAGACCCCTCAAGTGAAAGAGGGACTTCCTCTCTTTCAAATGAGGGTCACACCTCCCTCTACTTTCCAGGTGATTACTTGGGGCAGTTGATCACCATTACCATGGCAGACAGCTCTACTCTTCGAGGATGGGGTGTGGGGAACTCCCCCCCCCCCCCCATAAACCACAAAGGAGTATGAAACCCCAGTTTAAAAGGGAAGAATCCCCTCTCTCCAGTATGGAGTCTCATTTCCCTGTCATTAGTAGGTGATTGCCATTGTTATTCTAATGAGTTATCCAATGCATTTACTTTATGGGGGACAGTGGCCACAAAGTTGCCCCTATCCCCTGTAGAAAGCATACAACACACATACACCAAATACCCATCAAATGAAATAGGGGATTTCCCATAAAAGGAGTGTTTTCATGCCCCTTTAAATAGCAGGTAATTCCCATAGAAATAACAATCGCTTGTATAGTTGGTGCATTTTACAGCCATCTGAGCTATAAAAGGGAAATAGAATACAAAATATTTACCACCACAAGGCAAGCAACCCATCTTTTTAAAGAAGCAAGGTCACTCTTTCAAAGGAGGGGTCACATGCCCAGGTGGTCATCCGCTGACCACTGTGTTAATGATCACCTGTCCAAAACACAAGCATACAGAACAATATCAGGGGTTGGGGGTATCCCTATGTTGCCCCCTATAATGCATAAATGACCTTGAGACCCTTTTTTTCTAATATTAACAATCCTGGTCTTTCCAATGAGTTATTCTGTGTCCACAAGAAAGTGGAAAAACCTAACACCTATTCATTCATAGAAGTCAACGAAGAAAAGAAAGTGGAAAAAAAATGTAACACCCTGCTTGCATGCAAACACAATCCCATATGCACTAACCTGACATCAAAATATGACTATTTTCACATTCCAATGTTCTTCACATAAATATATATATGATGGTATTTTTCACAAATATATATTTATACCTCTATACTGTATATACATGGTTATATATATATATATATATATATATATATATATATATATATATATATACAGGGAGTGCAGAATTATTAGGCAAGTTGTATTTTTGAGGATTAATTTTATTATTGAACAACAACCATGTTCTCAATGAACCCAAAAAACTCATTAATATCAAAGCTGAATAGTTTTGGAAGTAGTTTTTAGTTTGTTTTTAGTTATAGCTATTTTAGGGGGATATCTGTGTGTGCAGGTGACTATTACTGTGCATAATTATTAGGCAACTTAACAAAAAACAAATATATACCCATTTCAATTATTTATTTTTACCAGTGAAACCAATATAACATCTCAACATTCACAAATATACATTTCTGACATTCAAAAACAAAACAAAAACAAATCAGTGACCAATATAGCCACCTTTCTTTGCAAGGACACTCAAAAGCCTGCCATCCATGGATTCTGTCAGTGTTTTGATCTGTTCACCATCAACATTGCGTGCAGCAGCAACCACAGCCTCCCAGACACTGTTCAGAGAGGTGTACTGTTTTCCCTCCTTGTAAATCTCACATTTGATGATGGACCACAGGTTTTCAATGGGGTTCAGATCAGGTGAACAAAGAGGCCATGTCATTAGATTTTCTTCTTTTATACCCTTTCTTGCCAGCCACGCTGTGGAGTACTTGGACGCGTGTGATGGAGCATTGTCCTGCATGAAAATCATGTTTTTCTTGAAGGATGCAGACTTCTTCCTGTACCACTGCTTGAAGAAGGTGTCTTCCAGAAACTGGCAGTAGGACTGGGAGTTGAGCTTGACTCCATCCTCAACCCGAAAAGGCCCCATAAGCTCATCTTTGATGATACCAGCCCAAACCAGTACTCCACCTCCACCTTGCTGGCGTCTGAGTCGGACTGGAGCTCTCTGCCCTTTACCAATCCAGCCACATCTGGCCCATCAAGACTCACTCTCATTTCATCAGTCCATAAAACCTTAGAAAAATCAGTCTTGAGATATTTCTTGGCCCAGTCTTGACGTTTCAGCTTGTGTGTCTTGTTCAGTGGTGGTCGTCTTTCAGCCTTTCTTACCTTGGCCATGTCTCTGAGTATTGCACACCTTGTGCTTTTGGGCACTCCAGTGATGTTGCAGCTCTGAAATATGGCCAAACTGGTGGCAAGTGGCATCTTGGCAGCTGCACGCTTGACTTTTCTCAGTTCATGGGCAGTTATTTTGCGCCTTGGTTTTTCCACACGCTTCTTGCGACCCTGTTGACTATTTTGAATGAAACGCTTGATTGTTCGATGATCACGCTTCAGAAGCTTTGAAATTTTAAGAGTGCTGCATCCCTCTGCAAGATATCTCACTATTTTTTACTTTTCTGAGCCTGTCAAGTCCTTCTTTTGACCCATTTTGCCAAAGGAAAGGAAGTTGCCTAATAATTATGCATACCTGATATAGGGTGTTGATGTCATTAGACCACACCCCTTCTCATTACAGAGATGCACATCACCTAATATGCTTAATTGGTAGTAGGCTTTCGAGCCTATACAGCTTGGAGTAAGACAACATGCATAAAGAGGATAATGTGGTCAAAATACTAATTTGCCTAATAATTCTGCACTCCCTGTATATATATTTAGAAATACTTAGAACAGATTCCCTTATGTATAGAACATTGGAATGTAAAATATTTACAGTAAATACATAGTTAAAACCTTTATTAAATATGAATATTGCATAAATATGCTTTTTCATGTTTTCATCTATTTAACTGCAAAGGGCTTCAATACACTTATATATCTCTATATGTGTGTACATAGTATTTATGTGTTTATGTCTGTAAATACATATATACACACATAAATACATATGTACACATTTCATTTCAGAACTTTTTCCACCTTTAATGTGACCTATAAACGGTACAACTCAATTGAAAAACAAACTGAAATATTTTAGGTAAAGGGAAATAAAAATAAAAAAATAAAATAATATGGTTGCATAAGTGTGAACACCCTTTTATAACTGGGGATGTAGCTGTGTTCAGAATTAAGCAATCACATTCAAAACCACAACGACCCAAAGCATACATCCAAATCAACAAAGGAATGGCTTCACCAGAAGGAGATTAAAGTTTTGGGATGGACCAGCCAGAGCCCAGACCTAAATCCAATTAAAAATATGTGGGGTGATCTGAAGAGGGCTGTGCACAGGAGATGCCCTCGCATTCTGACAGATTTAGAGTGTTTTTGCAAAGAAGAGTGGGCAAATCTTGCCAAGTCAAGATGTGCCATGCTGAAAAACTCATACCCAAAAAGACTGAGTGCTGTAATAAAATCAAAAGGTGCTTCAATAAAGTATTAGTTTAAGGGTGTTCACACTTATGTAACCATATTATTTTATTTTTTTATTTTTATTTCCCTTTACCTAAAAGATTTAAGCTTGTTTTTCAATTGAGTTGTACAGTTTATAGGTCACATTAAAGGTGGAAAAAGTTCTGAAATGATTTATCTTTGTCTCATTTTTTTACATCACAGAAACCTGACATTTTAACAGGGGTGTGTAGACTTTTTATATCCACTGTATATATATATATATATATATATATATATATATATATATATATATATATATATATATATATATATATATAGTATATACACACATAAATACATAATTACATATGTACACACACACACATATATATATATATATATATATATATACACCCACACACATATACACATACATACACATATTTAGTCATCTATATGTATGTATCTATATGTTAAAGACCTTTGCCTGCCTTTTTTGTTCTAACACCTGAGACCTCATATCTTTGAGCCTTTATAACTTTTGTGTGCAATATTTTTTTGTAGTATTTTTTATTAGATGGTGTTATTATGATTGTAACTGAACTTTGTAATGTATTTTTTATGTGTTTTTTTGAGACTTTTTAGTTTTGCTAAAGAGTTTACCAGAGCTCTGAGGTTGCGCTAACCTGACGCACGTTGACTTCAATTGTGCTCAAGCGATTGCATTTACTTTCAACTTGTAATACCAGCTAAAAACCGGACGCGCACAGACAGCCATGATAAACCCCTTTCGCTTGCGTGCAACTGTTAGCGCTCCACTCCTAATCTAGCTCTTTATGTTTTACTGTTTGTTTTTTAATCTTTTTTGCTTTGCTGAATGATTTTGGACAGGGGTAAGACCATGCATACAGTTTCAAAATGGGTTAATCCACTAATATAATGTTATATAATTCTGCACTATGTGCAGAATTATATAACATTATTTTCTATGTTTACTGGCCCTTTAATATGGTGGTGTTTTCCAGGGCCGTCTTTAATATTGACTGGACCCTGGGCAAAACATTTCTTGCCCCCCCCCCCCCCATGCAATTTCGCTCTCCACCCCAACATCCCAAAAAACAACTAAATCAATATATTTTATAATTTTTAAAAAAAATTATTAGCCCAGCAGTGGATCATCCACTACTGGGCTAATCATTTAAAAAAAAATGAAATAAATTGCAATATTTGAAACTGGACGTAAGCAGTACTAATAAGTAAATAAATATATAAATTCCTCCACTGTGGATTCATTTAATATTCTTTTGAATGTGAATCTGGTGTGAGGTTAGCTGGTTAAAGAGATTTAGGGCAGCCAACAGGAGCAAAGCAAGGTAAAGACTGAGGAGGAAGCATGGAGGTGCAGACAAATATAAGTTTACTGACTGGAACAGCAGAACTACTATGGGAAGCTGTAAAATCTGCGACAGAGAAAACAAAAACTATAAAAATAAACCTTACATTAATGTGTGAAGTATCAGTATGACACTATACATCAGCCACAGCAGCACATGTCACTTATTTGCTAGGAACAAGTTCCCTCTCACCCTGCACTAGACAATGCTGCATTGGGAGGGGCATGTGTGCACTCACTTATTCTTCCCACTGACACCTTTCTACAAAGCATTGTTCCCCTAACAAACTTCAGTTAGTTGATCTTAGGGCCACAGCAGAAAGAGCAGGGCTAAGGGGACCAGCAGACTGGATGCTGTCTGCCCAAGGCTGCATGGATACAGTGTGAGATGAGTCACACAGCCTCAAGACTGAAGAGAGCAGTGTATGCAGCTGCACAGATGCTCAAATCCTCACGTGCCTGCCGCTCCAGCTTTCTGCTGCATGCGCCTACAGTCAGCCCTACCCAGAAACAATCCCCACCACCAGAGCAGTTACCTGGTAACAGTGGTAACCCCAGTAGGACCTTTTATGATGCAGTGGGAATGGCTGGATGCAGAGTTAGGGCTTTGCATTCAGTGCTGCACAGTGCACATCTAAAACAGCACATGGCACTAGCTTGGCATGTCACACCGGCACGGTCTGGCACAGTTTTTTAAAATATATATAAGCAGAGTACTTTTGACTGTGACAGTATTAGGACTGAATGTGTGTGTTCCCCATGTCACATCAACAGTCTTGTATGAACCATAGGACTCTTGGGCCCCTCAACAGAGACTGGGCCCTGGGCAGCTGCCCCTTTTGCCCTGTGTTAAAGACAGCCCTGGTGTTTTCTCTTATTATAATATTTTTGCAAACTAAAGGTACTTTCTAAAAATAAGGTATAATTTAAATGTGTACCTCACAGAAAAAAAAAAGTTAGAACCCATGGGGCCTATGTATCAAAGGTCTTGTGGACCTGATCCGACAGTGCGGATAAGGGTCCGAAAGACCTCGCTGATTGCGGAGAGCAATACGCTCTCCGTATTCAGCATTGCACCAGCAGTTAACAAGAGCTGCTGGTGCAACGCCGCCCCCTGCAGACTCGCAGACAATGGGCCGCCAGCAGGGAGGTGTTAATCAATTGAATTGTGCCGATTCCTTTTCGCCTGCTCAGAGCAGGCGGACAGGGTTATGGAGCAGCGGTCTTTAGACCGCTGCTTCATAACTGCTGTTTCTGGCGAGTCTGAAGACTCGCCAGAAACACAGCCCTCAAGCTCCATTCGGAGCTTAATAAATGGGCCTCTATGTGTAAATACAATGAAGGCTAAACAAAAAATGGCACAGCAGCAAAAGGGTTAAAGGTCTCCATGAAGGACCCGGATGTTGGAATACCCATAGGAGTTGCCATAGTGACTAAACTGAACAATATAATAATCAAAATAAAATTATTTTTAAAAAAGCATCTGTCTAAAACATTATTATAAAATCATCTATAAAATACAAAATGAACACGTATAATTCTTAACTGGTGACATGACATGATCTTTTTTCTATGCATAGAAGTGTCACAGAATCTTTTAATGAATATTAAACCCAAATTATTTCTTTCATGATTCAGATAGAGCATGCAATTTTAAGCAAATTTCTAATTTACTCCTATTAACAAATTTTCTTCCTTCTCTTGGTATCTTTATTTGAAAAAGTAGAAATGTAAGCTTAGGAGCCGGCCCTTTTTTTTAGTTTAGAACCCTGGCTAGCGCTTGTTGATTGGTGGCTACATTTAGCCACCAATAAGCAAGCGCAACCCAGGTTCTGAACAAAAAATGGGCCTGCTCCTAAGCATACATTCTTGCTTTTCAAATAAAGATACCAAGAAAAGGAAGAAAAATTGGTAATAAGAGTAAAATAGAAAGTTGCTTAAAATTGCATGCTCTATCTGAATCATGAAAGTTTAATTTTGACTTTAGTGTCCCTTTAGCTGGTAAGATTGATTTTTCGTTCATGCCCTTGGGATCTATTTTCAAGGATTTGCTGAGAGTGATATGTCTAGTTTTTTGGAGTGTGTGTCAATAATGTTTGTTAACAAATATTCTAATTATGTTTCCCTTATCACTCCAGATACATATGATTACGTATATTCCATGTGAATGTTTCTGTACTTTTAATTATACATGTGTTTATTTTGTACGTTAGATAATTTTATAATACCTTTTTAGATTGATGTTGTTTAAAGGGGCAGTCTAGGCCAAAATAAACTTTCATGATTCACATAGGGCATGTCATTTTAAACAATTTTCCAATTTACTTTTATCACCAATTTTGCTTTGTTCTCTTGGTATTCTTAGTTGAAAGCTTAACCTAGGAGGTTCATATGCTAATTTCTTAGACCTTGAAGCCCACCTCTTTCAGATTGCATTTTAACTGTTTTTCACCACTAGAGGGTGTTAGTTCACATATTTCATATAGATAACACTGTGCTCGTGCACGTGAAGTTATCTGGGAGCAGGCACTGATTGGCTAGACTGCAAGTCTGTCAAAAGAACTGAAAAAAGGGGCAGTTTGCAGAGGCTTAGATACAAGATAATCACAGAGGTTAAACGTATATTATTATAACTGTGTTGGTTATGCAAAACTGGGAAATGGGTAATAAAGGGATTATCTATCTTTTAAAACAATAAAAATTCTGGTGTAGACTGTCCCTTTAAACATCATTTTATTTAGATTACCATTTTGTTTAGTTTAGTCACTATGGCAACCCCTATGGGTGTTCCAACATGTTGGTTCTTCATGGAGACCTTTAAAGAGCGGTTCAATTTGCGTGTTTGTTATGCCTGAGGAAACAGCCCTTCTATTGTGCTGAGAAACGCATTGCAATGAGCAAGTTTTACTACATTTTCTGTTCAAGAATTGTTCATTTGCGCTCACTGTCAGGGTTTTTCCCTCTTTTGTTTGCCATGTGCTGCTGGCAGTCATTTTACTCTCTTCCTGACTATGGTGCATTGTGGGGGATGCTGCTCATTTCCTGCACTTCCTTTTATGGCCAGACTGGCTTGCATCATCCATGTGAGACAGGATGCAGTCTCAGAATTGTGATGTCATCACTTATTATTTAAAGGGCCTCTGTTCAGTATGCTTTGCCTTTGCGTTGTCTCAGACCTGTTTGTGAGAGTTCCTGTGTATTACCTGGCTGCCTGACGTCCTTCCTGGTTCCTGATCCCTGGCTTGTTCCTGACTCTGCTGTTTTCCTTGTTCCTGATTCCGGCTCGTCTGACTATTCGCTTTGGCTCCTGATTCGGCTCGTCTGACTACCAGCTCTGGTTTTGACTCCTGGCTTGTTATTTGACTTGTGGACTTTTTATTATTTTTTGCTATTAATAAAGGTGTGATTATTTTTGCACTTCTCGTCTCAGTCTGATTCCTGGCACCCTGACACTCACATACGGAAGAGAGAAACTTTTGTGTCAACAAAAGTTCAGCCACTTGATTGCTGAGAAGACCAGCCTTCTCGTTTGCAATACATTATTGGTACAGATAGAAGTGTGAGTTTTGTTTCTATTAGGGCTTGGCAAATGCTTCGCAACATTCAAAAAATAAAACAAATTTTAGCACGTTTGTTGGTATTGAATTTTGAATGTTTGTAAAACATTCTAACATTCATTTAATGTAATAGTATTTCTAAATTCTAATGCTGTCTTTAAATTTAATATTCAATTTGAATTTTTCTCAATTTGAATATTGCATAATTTGAATACAATTATGCAATATTCAAATTAAAAAAATTCAAATTGTTATATTTGTAATAGTATTTCTAGTGCTCTATTTAAAGAAACATTCCAGTCAAAATTTAAATGCACATAGATTAATTACCTCTTTGAACAGAAACATATTTGCAATATACATGTATTGGCAAAAATGCTTCTAGTAAAAGTTATCTCTGTTTAAGTGTTAAAATTTTTCTCTGCACGTGCATGTAAAGCATAGCTAGATATTCTCAGTGCACCAACATCTTAAATACTGGAGCTGCCCAGAGCACTAGTGGGGCTTGGATCATAACAGCAATTAACAAATTGAGTTATTTCCAGATAGTAGAAGCACCTTACTCTTAAAATGCTGGTGCACTGTGCATACTTAAATACACTTTTGAAACAGTTATAGCTTTTATTAGAAGCATTTTTGCTAATTCATGAATATTACAAAAATTCTGCTATTGAGAACTGAAATGCATCCATGTGGATTTCAATTTTGGCTGTAATGTCCCTTTAAATTTAATATTTGAAATAGAAAAATTTAAATCAACATATATGCGTCTATTATGTATCAATTTACAAAATTCCCTACCACCCGAACTATAGAACTTTTTAATATTATTTGTTAAATCAAATGTTACATTTGAAATATTCAGTCTAATTATGAATATTCCAAAACAAAAGTAACATTCAGAAGCCCTAAATAACATTATACAGGTGGCCCTCGTTTTACAACGGTTCAATTTACACCGTTTCAGAATAACAACCTTTTTTTCCAGACATGTGACTCCTATTAAAAAGAATTGAGAAGCAGTGCATTTATTAAAATAGCCAGTAGGTGGAGCTGTCCGCTTGTGTTGCAGCAAAGCTAAGCAAGCTGAAATTAATCAGTTTAACCAGACCTGAGCTATCGAGCAGATTTCAAAGGAACAAGATCTTCCTGTCTATAAATCAGTCCAGATTGGAATGCATAGAAAGAACTGTTTGCAGAAAAATGCAAGTGAAGTCTGTGTTGTGTGATTATTTTATTAGGTTTATAATGCTGTTTAGCAAATGTTTTTGTTCATTTAACTTAGTTTAATTATATATTCTGTGTTGTGTGATTATTTTTATTAGGTTTATAATGCTGTTTAGCATTTAAAGTCTTCATTTCAAAGCTTTAAAAATAATGTATTAGGTGTTACTTATGACAATTTTGAGAGGGGCCTGGAACCTATCTCCCTCACTTCCCATTGACTTACATTATAAACTGGGTTTCAATTTACAACGGTTTCGATTTACAACCATTCCTTCTGGAACCTAACCCCGGCGTAAACTGAGCGCTACCTGTATTGCCAGATTTTAATGGATTTTAATTCTTATGAACATTCGATCGTCCAAAACGACTGTCCACAGAACAATTCATTCTACCAAGTGAATTGTACTTTCAGCCCATTCGCCCAACCCTGGTGTCTATTTGATATATTTGTGGATATAAAC
This sequence comes from Bombina bombina, assembly GCF_027579735.1. NCBI lineage: Eukaryota > Metazoa > Chordata > Amphibia > Anura > Bombinatoridae > Bombina > Bombina bombina. Next base: position 86,971,598 of record NC_069501.1, read on the forward strand.
AGAATTATGCTATGTGGCACTTCCTTTTTCTTCTTTAATAAAATCTTAAAGATATTTTACATTACCTAATGTCCTTTCTCCATTAGGATCCACCTCACGAGCCATTTCAAGAGCTTCAGTTGTTGCTATATCCACGTTACTTGGAATTACAACCAAACTTATTGTCTCTTGCCTTTGGATATACTTGCGAATCATCCTTTTTATCTACAAAATGTGTGAATTGTATAAATATTAGTAACATATTTAAAATATATTACACCAATATAAGTACACTTTACCTACTTCACTGTAATACTTGTAATTTGACAGATCATCAGGTTAATGACATGGGGCAACACACTGCACATGGTGTGTTATCCTTAGCGCAACTGTGTGAAAAGTATAGCACATAATCTGCTATTACAATTGGATGATATAAAAGAATTACCAGAGAATCTCAACGTGTCTGACCTTTTTTAGTGCTCTCAATACTTTGAATGGATATCGCAGGATGCGCTATTATCGCTAATATTACAAGTGGTTAGAGATGGAAAATGTAGCGCTTTTAGAAATCGTGTTATTGCTTGATTTAAAGTGTTTTAAAGGCATATAGTATATGATCAGGTGCTGGATTGGGAAGTGCTCAAATGACTATATGTATGTGTGTATTTGTATGTGTGTGTGTGTGCACATATGTATGTGTGTGTACATATGTATGTGTGTGTGTGTAAGTTTGTGTAAATATGTCTGTATGTGTGTGTATATATGTATGTGTGTCTGTGCATGTGTAAATATGTATGTATGTGTACAAATGTATGTATTTGTGTTACTGTGTGTACATATGCATCTATGTGTCTGTATGTGTGTATACATATGTATGTATGTATGTCTGTATGTATGTATACATATGTATGTATGTCTGTATGTATGTATACATATGTATGTATGTCTGTATGTGTGTATACATATGTATGTATGTATGTCTGTATGTGTGTATACATATGTATGTATGTATGTATGTATGTATGTATGTCTGTATGTGTGTGTACATATGTATGTCTGTATGTGTGTATACATATGTATGTATGTATGTCTGTATGTGTGTATACGTATGTATGTATGTCTGTATGTGTGTATACATATGTATGTATGTCTGTATGTGTGTGTACATATGTATGTCTGTATGTGTGACTGTGTACATATGTGAAGTGGTTTAAACTTATATGTCAATGTAAAATCATAGTTTAAAAGTAAGTAAAGAACTTTTCTTTTTTGACCTCCAGTTTACAGCGCCTTTGGTTTATCATTTGAGCGATAGCGAACATGAGTTTTTCAGCGCACCCTGATAAAAATTCTATTATGTGAGGGATTTAGTGAACATGCTCTATCCAACACGCAGACTAGACTTTAGTTCGAGCACTAATGTATCAATTTTGAATCGTAATATGAGTGTAAAAATAAAAATGCTATTGATTTAACTTGAGTGCTGTTAATGCACTTTTTTTTTTCTGCGTGCCTTATACTTTGAATGGATATCACAGGGTGCATTATTATCAAGCTGAAGGGAAGTAAGATCAGGGGTAATTTGCGGAAGGGTGGATGATTCATGTAATAAACTTCCACTGAAAATGGTAATGAAAAACACTGGTTGTTTAGCCTGGTACTTTAAGGAATTTCTGCAGCAATCTTTAGACCTGCTATTTGGCTACACTATCCAAACTTATCAAACTGCAGTGTGGCTATTGTAATACTGTCTGCACAAGTACACATTAGGTGAATGCATATTAGAATGTTGTATAATAAATTTGATGGAACAGCTTATTAAATTTACTTTGTCGAGTACAAAATGGCCATCATGAGGTACAAAGGGCTTGTCACTGGGGCATTACCCTTAAAAGACCAAATTTGCACCATTTTAAGGGCACATTATGGTACCATAGCATTGAGATCCAATCTAGTCACCAAAGGTACATATCTTCCTTTAAAAGGTACAATCTGCAAGGGTACCTATATGTACCCATGTTAAAGGGCACAGCGGGTGTACCTTTGAGGGTACTGCCCCAGTGACACTGTGACAAGCTGTAGTACCCCTAAAGGTACATTTTTTCCAATTTTTTTCTGACAGTGTATTACACATGGTTAGAGACATATAGTATATGACCAGGTGCTGGACTGGGAAGTGCTCAAAGGTGTCTGTATGTGTATATATATATATATATTTAACACCTGTGATTACCTTGTATTTAAGCCTCTGCAGACTGCCCCCTTATTTTGGTTCTTTTGACAGACATGCATTTTAGCCAATCAGTGCTGACTCCTAGGTAACTCAACAGGAGTGAGCACGATCTTTATCTATATGGCACATATGAACTAACACTGTCTAGCTGTAAAAAAAACTGTCAAAATGCACTGAGATAAGAGGCGGCCTTCAAGGGCTTAGAAATTAGCATATGAGCCTAACTAGGTTTAGTTTTAAACAAAGAATACCAAGAGAACAAAGAACATTTGATGATAAAGTAAATAGTAAATTGGAAAGTTGTTTAAAATTGCATGCCCTTTCTGAATCATGAAAGTTTAATTTTGTATAGACTGCCCCTTTAAACGTATGTTTCAATAGAACATAATAGTTTAAAAGCAAGTGAAGAACTCCACTATATGACTTTCAGTTTACAGCACCTTAAGCTTAGCCCTTGAGCGATAGCCAACATGATTTTTTCAGCGCACCGCCATAAAAGTCTGTTATGTGAGGGATTTAAAGGGACACTGAACCCAATTTTTTTTTCTTTTATGATTCAGGTAGAGCATGCAATTATAAGCAACTTTGTAATTTACTCCTATTATCAATTTTCTTCATTCTCTTGGTATCTTTATTTGAAAAAGCAGGAATGTACGTTTTGGATACGGCCTATTTTTGGTTCAGAACCCTGGGTAGCGCTTGCTGATTGGTGGCTACATTTTAGTGCTATGCAACATGCAACACACCAGTGCTATGCAATATGCAGACTAGACTTTAGCTCAAACTGGGCCATGGTCTGTCAAGTGGCTAAAATGAGTCCAGAGGAACAGTGTTTGTGTTATATAAGGTACAGCTGTAATGAAAATATAAGTCAAATTGATCCAATTTCAGCCAATATAATGCAGCTGCTATGAAAGAATTTTGAACAGTTGGAACAAAAGTAGACAAAGGAATTGAGCTATTACCCAGACTCTTTCATCCGTCTGTATCTCCTGCTATGACAACATAACGCTACAGAATTGTACATTGCTATACAAATAACATGCGCACGTGAGAGAGATGTGTCTGCATCTATTATGTGCAATTCAATTTATGTTACCATAGCATGCTAAAGACACGTGCACACTCCTGAGCTCTTATGTGTCTACCTAGGTTTACTCTTCAACAAAGCATACCAAGAGAACAAAGCAAATCTAATAAGATATTTTGTTTAACTATCCCTGTAAGATTATTCCTTATTGAACAGGTAACTATGATATGTCATTTCATTTCTACTACAGTGTGAAAGACAATGGGCTCCATTTATGAAGCGGCGGATGATGCTTCTGAGTCCCATGGTGTCAGTCTCATCTGAAGCCTGCTCCTTAAAGGGACATAAAACCCAAAAATGTCCTTTCATGATTTAGCTAGAACATACAATTTTAAACAACTTTTCAGTTTACTTCTATTATCAAATGTGTTTCATTCTCTTGGTATCATTTGTTGAAAGAGCAGCAATGCACTACTGGTTTCTAACTGAACACATGGGTGAGCCAATGACAATCTGTATATATATGCAGCCACCAATAAGCAGCTAGAAACTAGGTTCTTTACTGCTACTGAGCTTGCCTAGATAAACCTTTCAGCAAAGGATAACAAGAGAAGGAAGCAAATTAAATAATAGAAGTAAATTGGAAAGTTGTTTAACATTGCATGCTCTTTCTGAATCATAAAAGAAAAATAATTGGGTTTTATGTCCCTTTAAAGGGACACTGAACCCACATTTTTTCTTTTGTGATTCAGATAGAGCATGCAATTTTAAGCAAATTTCTAATTTACTCCTATTATCAATTTTTCTTCATTCTCTTGCTATCTTTATTTGAAAAAGAAGGCACCTAAGCTTTCTTTTTGGTTCAGTACTCTGGATAGCACTTTTTTTATTGGTGGATGAATTTATCCACTAATCAGCCAGAACAACCCAGGTTGTTCACCAAAAATTGGCCGGCATCTAAACTTACATTCTTGTAAGGTTCAAAGGCTTAAATATTGAATTATTTCCTGCATTAAAATCCTTAGTCATATAAAATAATTGTTAAATAAGAAGAATTTGGTAAATACAAACCTGCTCGCCAATATCCTTGGGCTGATTGGTCAAAGCAACTCTTGTAATACCAGGAAGATCAATTAATGTCAAGTCTGGGACATCTGGAGAGATAATCTCCATTGTTATTAGTTCCTGGCTGACTCCATTGTTAGTTCCTGCCATGATGTCTTGTGCTGTAAAAAGGAGAAGAACAAGGGCATGACCCACAAGTCAAAGATGTACTCACCACTAAAGGAAGAAGTGTATTGTGTGTATTTCATCCACTATGGTCGTGTGCTGTAAAGAGTAAAGTCATAGTAAAATATGTATGTGTTGGGCAAGATCTAGACGTGGATCACAGCAAGCATTTGGAGGTATATTTAAGGAGCACAGGATACACCCATGGGCTGTAGCTCCTGATCTTTTTGGCAATTGTAACTGAGTAAAATACAAACAGCCCATATACTTCTAGTCTGTCTCTAATCAGTCATAGTCAAATATCATACCACCAACTCTAACCTTATAGCATGATATTTTATAATGATGCACATCTTCTTCAATGGCAACCAGTTCGCAATGACGTAAAAATGTATTGTTGTAATGACTTGCACCTGTTTTTCTGTTGTTTATTTTTTTGTTGGATTGTCTCAATAAAAAATTTAATTTAAAAAAAAAAAAAAAAGTTTCATGATTCAGATAGGGCAAGCAATTTTAAACAACTTTCCAATCTACTTTTATCATCAAATTTGTTTTGTTCTCTTGGTATTTTTTGTTAAAGGGTAAATCTAGGTAGGCTCATAGGCTTATTTCTAAGACTCTGCAGTCCACCTTTTATCTCACTGTCTGGCTGTGAATAGCTAATATCATGTACTGTTTGTTCATGTGTGCCATTTACAGAAGATAACATTGTGCTTACTCTAGTGGAGTTATTTAAGAGTCAGCACTAATTGCCTGAAATGCAAGTCTGTCAAAAGATCTGAGATAAGGAGGCTGTATGCAGAGGGTTAGATACAAGATAGTCATAGAGTTAAAAAGTATATTAATATAACAGTGTTGGTTATGGAAAACTGGGGAATGGTAAATAAAGCGAATTATCTTTCTTGGTAAATAACATTGTTGGTGTTGACTGTCCCTTTAACATTTTTCTTTTCATTTTAAATTTTTTAGTGCATTTCTGGTATGTATAAAGTAATAGTAAGGTAATATTTTGTTTTATTAAGGGGACAGTCAACACCATAATTTTTGTTGTTTTAAAATATAGCTAATCCCTTTATTACCCATTCCCCAGTTTTGCATAACCAACACAGTTATAATAATACACGTTTTACCTCTATGATTACCTTGTATCTAAGCCTCCTTATTTCAGTTCTTTTGACAGACTTCCATTTTAGCCAATCCGTGCTCACACCTCGGTAAATTCACGTGCATGAGCTCAATGTTATCTATATTAAACACATGAACTAATGGACTCTAGTTGTGAAAAACTGTCAAAATGCATTTAGATTAGAGGCGGCCTTCAAGGTCTAAGACATTAGCATATGAACCTCCTAGGTTTAGCTTTCAACTAAGAATACCAAGAGAACAAAGCAAAATTGGCGATAAAAGTAAATTGGAAAGTTGTTTAAAATTAAAGGCCCTATTTGAATCATGAAAGTTTTTTTGGACTTGACTGTCCCTTTAAACTAACACAGATTAGATAGACATTTTACCTCTTTTCACTTCATGTTCCACATCTGATGGACTTGACAGCACAACAGATTGATCCTGATAAGTCATTTTTCCACTCCAGCTTGTCCCTGACTTGGCTTTCTTCAGCTGCAGCTCCAGTGGGCATCGTGTAACAATACCTGTAAAACAAACAACGTTTTGAAAAGATAAGATCACTACCTATGATCAGATTGTTAAACCATTACACTAAGGTAATAGAAGAAAATACTTATTTTTACATTGGGAAAGTGTTGATGCCTGATGGGATAGACCACAAGTGGAGAGCAAAAATATTAGTGATATTGTGGGTTAACATTGCTCAAGTTAAATCAATGGCACTTCTATTTTTTGACTCGTAAGTCATTTGTAAAATGTTAGCTCTCTAGCGATAGTTTAGGACACTCTAACATATCCCTCACAAAATAGACTTCTATGGGGGCATTCTATGACTGCTAAGTCGATGGTACACTTAATCTTCTCTCAAGTGATGGAGTGCTTCACTTAGTTATATACTATAGTGATTCTTTTTAAGTATAAAACACTTTAAATATTCACACATACATATTATATATATATAGGTAGCCCTCAGTTTACGCCGGGGTTAGGTTCCAGATGGAATGGTTGTAAATCGAAACCGTTGTAAATTGAAACCCAGTTTATAATGTAAGTCAATGGGAAGTGAGGTAGATAGGTTCCAGGCCCCTCTCAAAATTGTCATAAGTAACACCCAATACATTATTTTAAAAGCTTTGAAATGAAGACTTTAAATGCTAAACAGCATTATAAACCTAATAAAATAATCACGCAACACAGAATATATAATTAAACTAAGTTAAATGAACAAAAACATTTGCTAAACAGCTTTATAAACCTAATAAAATAATCACACAACACAGACTTCACTTGCATTTTTATGAAAACAGTTCTTTCTATGCATTCCAATCTGGACTGAGTTATAGACAGGAAGATCTTGTTCCTTTGAAATCTGCTCAATAGCTCAGGTCTGGTTAAACTGATACATTTCAGCTTGCTTGGCTTTGCTGCAACACAAGCGGACAGCTCCACCTACTGGCTATTTTAATCAATGCACTGCTTCTCAATGCTTTTCAATAGCAGTCACATGACTGGAAAAAAGGTTGTTATTCTGAAACGATGTAAATTGAAACGTTGTAAAACGAGGGCCACCTATATATATATATATATATATGTGTGTGTACATAATTATTAACATTTTTGATTGGCCCTTACTTAAGAAAAAAAGTTTTACTACTCAAAATCACAATTCATTTTGTTGCATTCCAAAGCAAATAATTGGATAAAAATAAAATAAAAAAGAACATAAAACTTTACTTGTATCATAAAGAAAAACTCTCACCACTTCCCCTAGGCAGTGTAACACCAGACAGAGCTTCTAGTACCGAACTTTTCCCTGAACTTTGGTCACCAATGACAGCGATGGCTGGTAACCCCAAGTCTTTTTCAATCCCCAGAGCTCTTAGCGAGTCAATGAGATCAATACAGGGACGGATCTTCTCTTCATATTGATTGCATAAAATAGTGTCCATTTTCTGTAGGGAAAAGGATAAAATTGTAAAAAAATAACAAAACAAGTTTATAAGGAAATTGTATAATGACTACAGTACACACTACCCAGCACAGTCTGAAGGTAAAACCATAAGATCCGTAAGGTTTTAGTATCTACAGAAGAAGTCTAGACATACGTTTCTAGACGGAACCTCTGAGCCGGCAGACAGCAATCTGCCTGATCAGATATGATCGGGTTGATTGACACCCCCTGCTAGTGGTCGATTCGCTGCGAATGTGCAGAGGGCTGCATTGCACAAGCATTTCACTAGAAATGCTTGTGCAAAGATAAATGCCAACAGCCTATGCTGTCGGGATTTATCGATGTGCGGCGGACATGATCATGCCTGCCCGCACATAAGTAAATTGGCCCCATAGGCTCCAATAGTAGCCTCGTTCTTATACCGTGACACACCGCATGAGAACTAGTGTAACAAAGGGGGTAAGTCGCGCATCGATGGCAGCAAATTGTAAATATGTGTGTATATACATATATTGTTACTCGTTTTTTCAAACACCCCACACTCACCAACTTTAGCACCAAAATACTGTCTAGGGCAGTCATTTTATTAAAAATAAAAATGCTACAATTTTTTATTTCTTTAATACGATACACTACACTGTATTTTGGGGGCATTTGGGGCACATTTATAAAATTAACCAGAGATCTGACCTCTGGTTAATTTTATACACACTAATTGCTACCTTGACCTTGCGGTTCCAATAACCAGCCACTTGTAATGGCTGGTTATTTATCGCACACCTGCAAACGGGAAATTTGCCCGTTTGCAGGCGTGCGATAAATTAGCGCTCCACTTGTAATCTAGCCCACAATGTTTAATTTTGTGTAGTAAAAAATCTTTGCAATATATTTTTACTCTTGATTTTGCTCCCTTTTCCTGAAATATAACTCTTAAAATGTTGTGTCTCTATAAAGTAATGGGCACTGCAATGATGTAAATTATCCTATCCTAAAAATATGTTCTCTTCTTATTTCATATCCACAGCTGAGGCCGGTTAGTAATAGTTAAACATATGCTGATAAAGTAACTTATTGCTATTTCACATACACTTTAGTGTCTCTTTTTTTATCTGTACCTTATTGTCTTCAGCAGAAGGAATTAGATAAGTGAAACCTAGGTTACAATATGGTGGTGCTTATTGCTTTGTAATAACTACAACTTTTATTTTTATAATATTTAAACAATCCATACAATTTAAAAAAAAATGTCTCATTAATCTCTATTTAATCTTTGCTTTGGAGATATAATTATATTATACTCAGACTTTTTATCTAGCTTTTATTAGTTATAAATCCTATTCCAATCAACCTGATTTTACCTTTCAAACTGCACCTTTTATGCCTACAGCAGTATTCCAATCTATCTAAAAACATGTTTCTGGTAGCTTTTCGAAAGGATTTTTGAACTTTTGAAATGCAGTATCTTGGACCTGTTGACGTTTTTGAATGGTGTTTTACTTAAAGGGATATGAAACCCATTTTTTTTTTCTTTCATGATTCAGATAGAGCAGGCAATTTTAAGTAACTTTCTAATTTACTCCTATTATCATTTTTTTCTTCATTCTCTTGGTATCTTTATTTGAAAATCAGGAATGTAAGCTTATGAGCCGGCCCAGGTCCTGAACAAAAAATGGGACGGAATAATGTGTGTTTTTAAGTTTTTTTCCCTTTAATATTTTAATGTTGCAACAACTATTAATAGTTATATTTTAATCAATGGTCTCCCATCAATTTTCTCCTTTCGAGACTTGTAATCAGTATCACCTTTCTATATAAATTATATTTCTGTGACACACATTGTCTTGTGACTCTTGAGTGCTACACGTGTATTCTGTTGTAGGGTTTTTTTTTACCTCCTATGTTTTTCTGATATTAGCGCTTCACTTTGTAATACTGGTGCACGCTAATGTGTGCTGGTATTACAAGTTAAATGCAATGTGAACGCGAGCTTGTGTTCACATTGCTAGGAAGCATTGCGCTCACGAGACCGTGCTTCCATAGGCTCCTGTAGGAGCCTCGTTCTGATCCGGTCACAGCAAGCGGGGTAAGTAGAGCACCGATGGGCAACATTTTTTTAGATATATGTATATAAATATATACATATATATTTATGGTTTAATATGTGTGTCACGGATACCAGACCACCAAGGCTACCCCCACCCACCCTACTGCCTGGCTGACTCCTTTCTACATCAGATTTGGCCATTTCAGGACTTACGGGATCTCTCAGGTTTATGATATCTACTGTTTTTACTATGTGAACTTTGTCAGAGAAGCACTGATCTCTGACCGGGAAAACCCTTTCTTGGCTGGCCCAAGCTCCTGGAACTGCTGGCTGCACCGCAACAGATACCCGCCTAACTCCTCTCAGGCTGGCCGGGCTCCTGGAACTCCTGGTCGGCCGCATCACGCCAGACACCTGCTAACTTTACCCCTGGTGGCTCCAGCTGCCCTTTGCCACAGAGCTCCGCTCTTTTGGGGATTGGTAGCCCCTAGGGAGGACAAGAGGTGGGGGAATTGCCGGAGGGGAGCTCCTTTGGGAACCAGAGGTTTTAGACTCTCCAAACCCAGTATCTTTACTGGGTTGTAACGCCGGTCCCCAGTAACGAATCACACAGCTTTTTGGACTGAGGCACCTGGGGACCAAGAGCTTTTAAATGATCCTGGGATCACCCTGAAACCACCACCTCTGGGTCCTGGGACTCTGTGGGACTATGACTGCTATGGCAGGCGCTAGCCTGACTGGAGGGGCAGGAATGGTGGGAGATTTGGGAGTAAGATAAGACCCTTTGTTTGCGTATAAAATGAGTGTATGTTTCCTAATAAAATGAGTTCTTGTTTCACCTGAATGCTAGTCTGTCTAGTTATTTGGGTGAGGATTGCTATAATCACTTTCTTAGCTACATAGCTGCCTGTTGTCAGGTACAGGAAGGAACCCTCTGGCGGAGCTACCTAGTCAGGGTAGCTGGAGTCAGACACAGGGTGAGACCCTGAATACTGGTGTGGTCTAGGTATAAGGGTGGGCTACAGGCTGTGGTCACTTGCCAGCTACACAGCAGCAGTAGGCAGGGAGGAAGCAGGACTCCTCTTGGCGGAGCTACCCAGTCGGGGTAGCTGGGGTATCCATCACAATGTGTATATACACATATTAACACATAAATATATATCAGCATATATCAGCATATACATATATATTTACATTGCAGTCTATGGGAACACACAGTTTCCATAGACCGCAATGTAAATGCACTTTTAAATGCCGTTTTGTTTACTAACACCCCACATCCACCAACGTTAAAGCCCCAAAACTGCCTAGTGCAGTTATTTTTTATTTAAAAAAAATTATACTTTTTTTTTTTTAAATATAAAGTGCTATTGCGGTAGCAATAAAGGCCACTTGTAATGGCTGGTTAATTATTGCGCAAAATTTTCCCGTTTGCAGGAGTGCAATAGTTTAGCACTCAACTTGTAATATAACATGTTATGTGTAGTAAAAAAAATAATTGTAATGTACTGATTGCTTTTGTTTTAGTGTTGAGAATGGACAGAGCTCACAGCAGGCTTCACAAGTATAGCCCTGTCACATATATGTCCTTAATTGTCTTCAGCAGAGGAGATTTTATATGAATTGCAAAACAATAAAGAGTTTGCAAACATAATGACAAAAACTATATTTGTCTTCTCCAATCACAAGTCTAGATTGTTTCTTTAGATTGGAGTTTGGATGGAGCTTGGCTTTTGAAAAACAATTGCAGCTAACAAGATGATAACACATTTCAAATATTTTAAAACTCTCCCAGTATGTTAGTTTTTGTCAAGACTGCAGAAAAATATTGTAATTTTTACAAATGTTTAGTATAATTTTGAAGGGACATGAAACCCCTAAAAAAGCTTTCATGATTCAGATCGGGTCGGTCATACAATTTTAAATAACTTTCCAATTTACTTCAAATTTCTAATTTTCGTCATTCTTTAGATATCCTTTGTAGAAGAAATAGCAAAGCACATAGGTGAATCAATCACACATGGCATCTATGTGCAGCCACGCATCAGAAGTAGCACGTGTATTACAAGTTGAAAACACGATCGCTTGAGCGCAATTGAATTTAACTCGCATCAGGATAGCGTAACCTCAGAGCTCTAATTAACTGTTATGCTTGACTAAAAAGTAGCACAAAAGTGCAGTTACGTTCATAATAACACTATCTAATAAAAATTATTTTAAAAAACACATAAAAAAATTATAAGGGTTCTAAGATATGAGGTCTCAGGTGTTAAAAAAAAGGCTACAAAGGGCTTTAACATAGAGATAAATATATATACAGTCTAAATATTTATGTATGAATAAATAGAACATATTCTTCTATGTGAAGAACATTGGAATGTGAAATATTTGTATTTCCTGTGGGGTTAGCGTACTTTGAGCGCAACTAGGGTGTTAGATGTAAGTACATTTTTAAAAACAAATAGCAATGCAAAAGGTTTTCGTTTTTGTATTGAAAATGAGTATACAGTATTAAAGGGACATGAAACACAATTTTTCTTTTGTGATTGATAAAAAACACATTTTTAAACAAATTTCCAATTGACTTTAAATGACTTCATTCACTTGATATCCATTTTTTGAAGGAGCAGCAATGCACTACTGAGAGCTGGCTGAACACTTTGGGTGAGCCGATGACAAAAGTAATATATGTGCAGCCACAAATCAGCAGTTAACACAGAAAAGTGCATTGCTGCTCCTGAGCATATCTAGGTATGCTTTTCAACAAATTATACCAAGAGAATGAAGCAAATTAGAGGCAAATTTGAAAGCTGTTTAAAATTGAATGCTCTATCAGAATCATGAAAGAAAAAAATTAGACTTTACTATTCTTTTAAACCGGGGGGCATTAACTTCAATGTATCTGGGGCCGGGGCAACTGACCAAGTGTTCTTCTCCCATAGGTGCTGCTTGAACTGAGTAAGTGCTCTGGAATTAGTGAGCACAGTGAAAAATGGATCCTTGTGTTAAAAGCCGGCATCCGCAAACAGGATTTAAAAAGACCTTTTTTTGTGTTAAAAGGGCACGCAAGTCAAAATTTAACTTTTATGATTCAGATGGAGCATGCAATTTATTTCCATAAACAAAATGTGCACAGTCTTTTATATTTACACTTTTTGTGTCAGCAGCTCCTACTGAGCATGTGCAAGAATTCACAGAATATATGTATACGCATTTGTGATTGGCTGATGCTGTCACATGATATAGGAGGAGGGGAAATAGACATAACTTTAAAATTTGTCAGGAAAAAATCTACTTCTCATTTGAAGTTGAGAGTAAGTTCTATTGCATTGTCTTTTTATCATGCATGTGTTGATTATGCAAATCTACTGTATTTACTGATATATATATATATATATATATATATACAAACATACATATATACATACATACATATATACATATATACATACATACATATATACATATATACATACATACATATATACATATATACATACATACATACATATATACATACATACAAACATACATATATACATACATATATACATATATACATACATATATACATACATACATATATACACATCTATACATACCTATATACATACATACATATATACACATATATACATACAGGTATACCTCACTTTACAGCGCTTCACTTTACAGCGTTTCGCTAATACAGCGCTTTGTGGAGCTGAAGTTCATCCTCCAGTGATTTTGAAACATTGCTGTAATTGCGAGAAAAGTGACTGGCACCATTTTGTTATGATTAATTAACTCTGTTTACAGCATTGCAGTGCAATCTGTGTCTCAGTGCTATAGTCTGGCAAATTGTACTACAGTAATTGTCACTATTTTACAGGTACAGTATTTATTGAATGCTAATTGAATACTGTGCTGTGCTACTGTTAAACTAAATGTAGCACTATTGCACCCCTACTATATGTTAGTTCAAACATATTTTCAAGTTTTTAAAAACACTGGCAAGTGAAAAGAAAGCTAAATTGCCTTGTTTCACTTTAAGGCGGTTTTCACTTTACAGCGGGGCTCCGGTCCCTAACCCGCTGTATGAGCGGGGTATACCTGTACATATATACATACATATATACACATATATACATACATACATATATACATACATACATATATACACATATATACATACATATATACATACATACATACATATATACACATATATACATACATATATACATACATACATATAAACATACATACATACATATATACATGCATACATACATATATACATACATACATATATACATATATACATATATAAATACATACATATATACATATATACATACATACATACATATATACATACATGTATACATACATATATACATACATATATACATACATATATACATATATACATATATACATACATATATACAGAGAGTGCAGAATTATTAGGCAAGTTGTATTTTTGAGGATTAATTTTATTATTGAACAACAACCATGTTCTCAATGAACCCAAAAAACTCATTAATATCAAAGCTGAATAGTTTTGGAAGTAGTTTTTAGTTTGTTTTTAGTTATAGCTATTTTAGGGGGATATCTGTGTGTGCAGGTGACTATTACTGTGCATAATTATTAGGCAACTTAACAAAAAACAAATATATACCCATTTCAATTATTTATTTTTACCAGTGAAACCAATATAACATCTCAACATTCACAAATATACATTTCTGACATTCAAAAACAAAACAAAAACAAATCGGTGACCAATATAGCCACCTTTCTTTGCAAGGACACTCAAAAGCCTGCCATCCATAGATTCTGTCAGTGTTTTGATCTGTTCACCATCAACATTGCGTGCAGCAGCAACCACAGCCTCCCAGACACTGTTCAGAGCAGTGATGTGCAGTCACTAGAGGCAGGTGAGGCAGTGCTTCACCTCTCATATGGGCAAAAATATATTTTTTTTTATTGACTTTCCCCAGCATTTTTTTTTCACAGCTATATGTTGTGCAATGAAGAGGCACAAGCAGGTCTGCCCACCATTACACAACATGCTGCGCCATCTACTGGATGCAAGTGGTTAAGATCATTGCATGGCCCATTAACTGCTTATTTGAGGCAGTCCTATTTGGGCTGAACCAATCCAGTGAGAGGCATTAGTAAATGGAACTTAGGGTTGGGGCTGGATGTTAAATGATATAAAATAAATCAAAAACGGAAAAAAACAACTTTCATTTATTTTGTTGCTGTCCTGTGAACCTGCTAGCTTTGCTAAAGTGAAAAAGAGAGTTCTGTTCTTCCCCTCTAAGTGCAGTGGAATGTGCCACTGTCACTTCCTGAATCCTTACAGAGCAGGAAGAGAGAGAGGCACAGAGAGCACTGTTTCAGCCCCATCTTATTAAAGTAAGATTTTACTGAAAAGGATTCTGTTAGTGAAAATGATAATTCAATGAATGTGGTTTAGTGTTTTTTTTTACTCTTTTACAGCAAAGGATCGTTTTTGTATTTTGTTTACTCAAACTTTACACCCACTAACTTAGCAGCTTGCCTCTGTACTGCACACTAATGTATGGTCTCATTTAGTTATAGTCTCACTTAGTCTCTGTAGCTTTGCTGTTTTATTACTTAAAAATGCAGTGGTCCCTCCCCCCCCCCTTGTATGTGTGTGTGTGTGTCTCTCTCTCTATCCATCTCTCTCCTTATGTGTTGTTCTCCCCCATGGTCTCTTTCTCTCTCTGTCTCTCTTCCTCCCCCTCAGACTCTCTCATCCCTTATGTGTCTCTCTCACCCTCTGTGTGTGATTGTGTCTCTCTCTAACCCTCTGTGTGTGATTGTCTCTCTCTCTCTATCTATCTCTAACCCTCTGTGTGTGATTGTGTCTCTCTCTAACCCTCTGTGTGTGATTGTGTCTCTCTCTCTCTTTCTCTCTAACCCTCTGTGTGTGATTGTGTCTCTCTCTAACCCTCTGTGTGTGATTGTCTCTCTCTCTCTCTCTCTTTCTCTCTCTCTCTCTCTCTCTATCTCTAACCCTCTGTGTGTGATTGTGTGTCTCTCTCTCTCTCTTTCTCTCTCTCTATCTCTAACCCTCTGTGTGTGATTGTGTCTCTCTCTAACCCTCTGTGTGTGATTGTGTCTCTCTCTCTCTTTCTCTCTCTCTAACCCTCTGTGTGTGATTGTGTCTCTCTCTAACCCTCTGTATGTGATTGTGTCTCTCTCTCTCTATCTCTAACCCTCTGTGTGTGATTGTGTCTCTCTCTAACCCTCTGTGTGTGATTGTGTCTCTCTCTCTCTCTCTTTCTTTCTAACCCTCTGTGTGTGATTGTGTGTCTCTCTCTCTCTCTTTCTTTCTCTCTCTAACCCTCTGTGTGTGATTGTGTCTCTCTCTTTCTCTCTCTCTAACCCTCTGTGTGTGATTGTGTCTCTCTCTAACCCTCTGTGTGTGATTGTGTCTCTCTCTTTCTCTCTCTAACCCTCTGTGTGTGATTGTGTCTCTCGCTCTCTCTCTAACCCTCTGTGTGTGATTGTGTCTCTCGCGCTCTCTCTAACCCTCTGTGTGTGATTGTGTCTCTCTCTAACCCTCTGTGTGTGATTGTGTCTCTCTCTCTTTCTCTCTAACCCTCTGTGTGTGATTCTCTCTCTCTCTCTCTCTCTTTCTTTCTCTCTCTCTCTAACCCTCTGTGTGTGATTGTGTCTCTCTCTCTAACCCTCTGTGTGTGATTGTGTCTCTCTCTAACCCTCTGTGTGTGATTGTGTCTCTCTCTTTCTCTCTCTCTCTAACCCTCTGTGTGTGATTGTGTCTCTCGCTCTCTCTCTAACCCTCTGTGTGTGATTGTGTCTCTAGCTCTCTCTCTAACCCTCTGTGTGTGATTGTGTCTCTCGCGCTCTCTCTAACCCTCTGTGTGCGATTGTGTCTCTCTCTTTCTCTCTCTAACCCTCTGTGTGTGATTGTGTCTCTCTTTCTCTCTCTCTAACCCTCTGAGTGTGATTGTGTCTCTTTCTTTCTCTCTCTCTCTCTAACCCTCTGTGTGTGATTGTGTCTCTCTCTAACCCTCTGTATGTGATTGAATCATTGTGTCTCTCTCTCTTTCTCTCTCTCTAACCCTCTGTGTGTGATTGTCTCTCTCTCTCTTTATTTCTCTCTCTCTAACCCTCTGTGTGTGATTGTGTGTCTCTCTCTCTTTCTCTCTCTAACCCTCTGTGTGTGATTGTGTCTCTCTCTTTCTCTCTCTCTAACCCTCTGTGTGTGATTGTGTCTCTCTCTCTCTCTCTCTCTAACCCCTCTGTGTGTGATTGTGTCTCTCTCTCTTTCTCTCTCTCTCTCTCTCTAACCCCTCTGAGTGTGATTGTGTCTCTCTCTCTTTCTCTCTAACCCTCTGTGTCTCTCTCCCCCGTCTGTCTCTCCCTCTCCCCCCGAATGCTTCTCTGTGTTTCTGTCTACCTTTTATTTAATTAATGAATTGATAGTGCCACCTGATGGTGTGGCTTTATTTAAAGGGGTGAGGCCAAGCGCCCCACCATCTTTAGATTTCACCAGCCGCCACTGGATCAAGACATTTTTATATTTACTGCATAATGAAAGAATCTATAAGCATAATTTGCAGCATTAAAGTAAAAAGTATGTTTTAAACATATTTTAATGGGCATGGATTTCTAGATCTCATAATCAGAGCAAGCCTTGTGTTATCTGGCAAGAGTTTCTGTTACAATCCTTTTAGACTAAAATCAGATGTTTACTAAGTTGACCAGTTTTCCAAGACACCATTTAAAGGGACATGAAACCCATATCAATCCCATATGCAAATTTAAATAACTTTCCAATTTACATCTAATATCTATTTTTTTTCATTCTTTTGATATCCTTTGTTGAAAATCATATCTAAATATGCTCAGTAGCTGCTGATTGGTGGCTGCACATAGATACCACATGTGATTGGCTCACCCATGTGCATTGCTATTTCTTCAACAAAGGATATCTAAAGAATGAAGGCGTATCCTAGCCACTGCCTCACCAGCCTCTGACATCACTGCACGTCACTGGTTCAGAGAGGTGTACTGTTTTCCCTCCTTGTAAATCTCACATTTGATGATGGACCACAGGTTCTCAATGGGGTTCAGATCAGGTGAACAAGGAGGCCATGTCATTAGATTTTCTTCTTTTATACCCTTTCTTGCCAGCCACGCTGTGGAGTACTTGGACGCGTGTGATGGAGCATTGTCCTGCATGAAAATCATGTTTTTCTTGAAGGATGGAGACTTCTTCCTGTACCACTGCTTGAAGAAGGTGTCTTCCAGAAACTGGCAGTAGGACTGGGAGTTGAGCTTGACTCCATCCTCAACCCGAAAAGGCCCCACAAGCTCATCTTTGATGATACCAGCCCAAACCAGTACTCCCCACCTTGCTGGTGTCTGAGTCGGACTGGAGCTCTCTGCCCTTTACCAATCCAGCCACGGGCCCATCCATCTGGCCCATCAAGACTCACTCTCATTTCATCAGTCCATAAAACCTTAGAAAAATCAGTCTTGAGATATTTCTTGGCCCAGTCTTGACGTTTCAGCTTGTGTGTCTTGTTCAGTGGTGGTCGTCTTTCAGCCTTTCTTACCTTGGCCATGTCTCTGAGTATTGCACACCTTGTGCTTTTGGGCACTCCAGTGATGTTGCAGCTCTGAAATATGGCCAAACTGGTGGCAAGTGGCATCTTGGCAGCTGCACGCTTGACTTTTCTCAGTTCATGGGCAGTTATTTTGCGCCTTGGTTTTTCCACACGCTTCTTGCGACCCTGTTGACTATTTTGAATGAAACACTTGATTGTTCGATGATCACGCTTCAGAAGCTTTGCAATTTTAAGAGTGCTGCATCCCTCTGCAAGATATCTCACTATTTTTGACTTTTCTGAGCCTGTCAAGTCCTTCTTTTGACCCATTTTGCCAAAGGAAAGGAAGTTGCCTAATAATTATGCACACCTGATATAGGGTGTTGATGTCATTAGACCACACCCCTTCTAATTACAGAGATGCACATCACCTAATATGCTTAATTGGTAGTAGGCTTTCGAGCCTATACAGCTTGGAGTAAGACAACATGCATAAAGAGGATGATGTGGTCAAAATACTAATTTGCCTAATAATTCTGCACTCCCTGTACATACATATATACATACTGTACATACATATATACATACTGTACATACATACATACATATATACATACATACATATATACATACATGCATACATATAGACATACATGCATACATATATACATACATACATATATATATATATATATACATACATACATACTGTACATACATACATGAAAATATAAAGAATATTCCAGCCTCCAATTTCTTTAAAAGACCTTTATTTGATATAGGGTCCTGAGTAGAAAATTACAACGTTTCAAGCCTCAACAGGCTCTTAATCATGTATAATTGGATACACACAGGTACATGTCTTTATATACCCTCACCTGTTATTCAACATCCTGTGTTAAGCTGATTGCACAACAGTGCCATCTTGTGGATACAAAATTCAATGTAGCACAAAGTTATCACAGGAAGTGCATAAACATACAACAAAACATTTAATTAAAAACATATGCATCTATGTACAAAATTTAAAAGAGGTACATAACACAACTTTTTAGAAAAAATGTTTAAATCAACTCATGTTTTTTTCATATTATTCAAAATATATACATAATTCTTTTCTCAATAATTCTTCAGAAAAAAAGACTACAATGAAAATCTTTGTTCATGCCCTTTAGTCTCATTGATTCCAATTTATATAACCAAAACATTTCCCTCATCTTCAACAAATGTTCTCTATCTCCACCCCTTCTAGGCCTATCTACCTGTTCTAAAATTTGAAACCTAAGTTGGCTAATATTATGACCCATAGAGAGGAAGTGAGAGGATACTGGAGCTTCTTTGTTTTTACATCTAATATTAGATTTGTGCTCAGTTATCCTCTCCCTTACCTCTCTACAGGTCTCGCCAATATAAATTTGGCCACATGGGCATTTAATGAGGTAGACACAGTATGTGGCTCTACAGGTTAGATATTTGTTAATTTTTAATTTCTTCCCAGTGGTGGGATGATAAAAACTATCTCCCTTGATCATGGAACTGCAGTTGCTGCAATTTAGGCATGGGTAGCAACCTAGTTTCTTAGGCCCAATGGTTCTCTGGCTTTCTTGTTTATGGCTACCAATGTCTGAATGCACCAACATATCTCTAATGCTCCTATTCTTTTTATAAGCCACCATTGGGTTCTCTCTAAATTCAATGATTTCTGGTTGGCACTCTATTATTATGCGCCAATTCTTCTTTAGAATACCAGTGACTTTGTTGCTCAACCTATTAAATTGTGTAACAAAAATCATACGATTAGTTTTTGGTTGCTTGTTTATCTTATCTGTTCCCTTCAAAATCGTATCTAATTGTTTAGAGATGAGCAGAGGAGGATAATTTCTATCTATGAACTTATTAGCCATCTGCTGCAGTCTATATTTGCATTGGTCCTGATCTGATACTATTCTTTTAACTCAAGTAAATTGACTCTTGGGGATTGCTTGGAAAATATTTTCTGGATGACAACTCCCATATTTTAACTAATTATTCCTGTCTGTACTCTTAACATAGAGGTCTGTATGTAAGAACCCTCCCTTATTATACACAAATGTATCCAAATATTCAACTCCTACTTCATTCATGTTCAATGTAAATTTAAGTCCCATAACTGATTCATTGAGATCTTGTACAAATGACAAGAGGCTACTAACGTCGCCCCCCCCCCCCCACACACACACACGCCAAACACATCATCAATATATCTCCACCAGGAGGCGCCATATTGTTGGAATAATGGATGGGAATATACAAAATATTCCTCAAAATTATTCATGAAAATGTGGGGGCAACGTTGGAGCCCATTGCCGTTCCCTGTCTTTGTAAATAGTATACATCACCAAATAAAAAATAATATTGATATAGTATAATAGTAAGTAATTCAACAAGAAAGCCAATTTCCATCTCAGGATAATCACCATTTGATCTCAAGACATTCTCAACTGCTGTAACCCCACTAGTGTGTTTTATAGAGGTGTATAGGCTAGAAACATCCAAAGTATATAAAATACATTTACCTCTGACAAATCCAAGATCTTTAAGTTTAGCTAAAAAGTCACTGGTATCTCTAATATATGAATTTGCTGCAGTACCCTGTCTAAAAAGACAGAGATAGAGGAAAAAATGGAGCCCATACCTGCCACATTTGGCCTACCTGCCACATTTTGGGCTTTTTTGGGGCTTTATGAATTTTGGGTAATACATATATCACTGGTCTAATTGGGTTAGTAACATATAAATCCTCTCCAAATGATTTTGTTATTATTCCCCTTTTAACTGCACGATCCAAAATGCTCTTGATTTCTTTATTGATCTCAATAGTTGGATCTCTGCTTAATTCTTGATATACTTGATTATCAGTCAATTGTTTGTAAATTTCTGCCATATAGTCTGTTTTGTCCAATAGGACAATGGCTCCGCCCTTATCTGCTTCTTTAATTATTAACTCTTTGTTGTTCCTAAGCTTCTCAATAGCAAGTTTATCTTGTCTGTTTTTCTGTACAAATTTCTTTTTCCTCTTTCTTTTAAAAAGAATATCAATCTCTTTTTGTACTAAACTCATATATGTGGTTAAGCTGTGTGTAGCTGTAGGTGTAAAAGTGCTTTTTTTTAGAAATGCCATAATCTTTAGTATTTTTAAACCTAATGGCATTAGTGTTTTCAATATTAGGTGTAGGTGTATATTCCCTTTTGCATAGCGAAATTAATTTTTAATTTTAACTTTCTAAAGAATTTTTGCAAATCTTGTTGAACCAAAAAATCATTGCAGTGATCATCTAAACAGTAAGATAAACCATTGTTTAGTGCCATCTCTTCTTCATTACTTAAAATATATGAGGACAAATTGTGAACCAAATCTTTTTGTGATAGTGCATAATCATTCATACCAAATTCACATTCACTCACACAGGTATTCTTATGTTCAAGTGTAACACCCGATGCAGTAATACCATCTGTAACTGCAGTGTATGAACACACATTTTCAAAAGAGAGATTCTTTTTCAGACATATTCGTTACATTGGAATTTGTACTCTGATTGGTACTAATATTTGTATCATGTGCTATCTGAACATCATGTATTGGAAAAAGGACATTGGCCCTAACTTTATCACGCTCTAAATCAGAAATACATATATCCAAATTTACATCATTTAAAGTATACTCATTATCAGATTCAAATGTCCCAATTTCTTTTACTTTTTTACAGTCATTAGATGTAACAGCTCTTATGCCGGTATGGGACACATGTTTGTAATTATTACCTGAGGTCCCACATGTTTTGACATGATGATATGCTTCAATCAATGGTATCACAGGGTTACATGTATTATCTTCTTCGTTAGCTTTACAAACATTCCCCAGAGATTCTACCCACTCATACCTCACCAGCTGGCTGTGTGTCTCTGTATGCATAGTGATCTCAGTTAGTACCGGTAGTATCCTCGTTGCGCGCCTCTCGCCTGGCGTGTCCGTTGTCGTGCTGATTTCATCGGCTGACCGGTAATACCGCCTCTTATGTTTCCTCCCACTGCGATGCAGTCGGTGTCTGAATCTTCGGTCAAAAAACCAGCAGATGAATCCAGGCTGCTGTTAACCTCTTCCTGTATTGGTGCTTGTTTGTTTCGTCTGCTGTGGTCTTGTGTAGTATAGTTTGCTTTCTTTATGAAACTTGTACTCTGGCGCCACCTATACACAGTACCTTGGCTGTAATCTTGTTCATCTCTGATGAATTTTGTTTGTTTTTTGCTTTCCAGGTG